>NC_041381.1:235075545-235082780 GCF_002162155.2 Triticum dicoccoides | reverse complement strand
CCAGGCCCGAACGATAGCCATATTTTCTACTAGTGATACGACGAATGATCGGTCATAAATATTGCAATTCGTCGATTGCCCAACTATAATTTATTTACCATGCCATTCGCCTGTTTTCTGCAAGATGTCGCCAGGTGAACCAATGCCTCTTGGGTCTATTCTCCATTACTGAATTCTTGCACACAATTGCTATATACTATTTGCCATTTTCACCTTGCTACTATCTATCTCTATTACTTGTGTTTTTATCTTGTAACTAGCAAGACAAGGGGGTTGACAACCCTCTTGTCTTGTTGGGAACAAACTTGTTTCTACCGTGCGTGTAGCTGCTATTGACTTGGCTAGCTTGGAAGTTCCTACTGGATTGATAATCTTGGTTCTCTAGCTGAGGGAAATATTTGTTGCTTGCTGCTTCACTCTTCTCTTGGGGAATCCCAACAACTTCTGTGGGAGTAAGCAACAACGAAGTTGATGGAGACGATAGTCGCGATGATGGTTCCCACGGCAACACTCCCGCGCCATCGGGAGATAGGGGGAAAGAGCTCCCCTACTTCTTCTTCATCCATGGCCTCTTCCCTAGATGGGGAGAGGTTTCCCCCTTTTGTTCTTGGCCTCCATGACTCCCGGAGAGGCGACAGCCCCTTAGAGATTGAATCACTTTCTCCGTTCGTACAGTTTCTGAGGCCAATCAGTGTTTCTTTAATAACCAGATATTTGTAACTCCGATCCGGCTGATTTTTACCAGATTTTTTCTTTTCATAAATTAGCTTTTTTGCTGTGAAAGAAGGGCCCCAACGGACTTAAGGAGTGGCCACGCGGGCACTCCACGCAGGGTGGGGATGGGCATGCCACCTGCCCTTGTGGCTTCCCTTGCCTCCATTCCAAAAAATCACACACAAATTTTCAACGATCTGCATTTTCTACCATCAAGCCGTCAAGACCATGCAGCACCTTCTTCTCCATTGCATGTTCTCCGGGAAGGTCTGTTCTGACATCCTTTACTGGTACAAAATCCCTGCTACTTTGCCCTCCAACAACGATGATTTTCTTCAGTGGTGGGCATCCATGACGGCTGCTACTTCTGCTGGCACGCGGAGGTGTGTGGCTTCTATTATTCTGCTGACGGCGTGGCTCATTTGGAGGCATCGAAACGCTTGCATATTTGACAACATGCAGCTCTCCATCTCACTGCTCGTGAAAGCCATCAAGGATAAGACTTTCTCCTAGGCTAAGGCCAGCGCCAAGGGTACATGTTAATTTCTGGATAATTTTGTAGCACTTTTGTACCTCATTCTTCCTTCTATCAATGCAATGATATGCCTAGGCGTATTCGTGAAAAAAATTCAGCTAGTAAGTGCATGACGCAGACGGACAGAAAAATTAAATTAAAGTTCACTATATAACTTGCTAGATTTACATATACAACAAAGCCATAAATTTTGCAAGGACTGAAGGAGGACGACCAGCTAGAGAAGAAATAGACCGGCCATGCACATCTTCCTTCATGAAAAGCCTCTTCGCAGAAACAATGCAGATACAGAAGGCTTAATCGCTTTCACCCCCATGATATGATTACACTACACTCGCATAGCATAGCATCAAGAGCAATCAGCCTTAGTAGATTGACTGCTCATGATGGTATGTACGTACGTACGCGCGCAGTTACGTACTCCTGCACCACCCCATGCACAACACATATACTTGCTGCAAGACCAGTCGTCTCTTCTACCGGAGGATCATCCCGCCAAGCGGCGCCGGGGCCCAGTAGTCAGCAGCGTTGTCCCCGCCAAAGTGGGACGTGCACGAGACTGGGACGAGGCACAAGCCCCGGCTCCTCAGGTCCTTCTTGCTCGCCTCTTCATTCACAGCACCCTGTATATACCCATGGTATTTCATGCCACAGTTAAGGTAGCAAACTGATGCAGAAAGATTGTACGTTGCACAATGTAAATAAAAGAGAAAATTTTGTTTGTTTTGCGAACATGTACGTACTTAATTGCAACTCAAAAAAACACGTATGCACTTGATGCTACACGCCACAGAAATAAACTAACATCGAGTGCTAGCTAGGAATGATCTTTTTTTTTTTGCCAAAATGCATATGTAGATATACATGATTGAAAATGACTTTGAAGGTAAGCAAAGTGTGTTCATGATATACATACCTGTTGCTCTGGTTGGCCTGGAGCCTGCTGCTGTACTCCTCCAGTGTTGTTATTATGGTTTAGCAACTGCCCAAAATTGAAAAGTAGCTTAGGCAGAGCTGTAAAGGCAGAGAGATTCTCATGCGGATGTAAAGATCTCTACTTACCTGTCCGGGGTACTCCGGGAAGAGGCCAGGGTTGCTTTCTCTAGTTGGTCCCTGTTAATGAAAAGAAGAAAGTACTTTGTCACATGTCAACGTTGCACGTACAAGCGTGCGAAAAGGGCAGGGAGGAATAATTCCTCAGACTAGGTAAATATAATTGAACCCATGATCAGTTGCACCCACCGGCACAATGTTGTCGCAGATCATGGCCACGATTAACTAAACAATAACTTTCATGAGTATTTCAATTATATATCTGACTAAAAAATAAAAGCAAATTTATGTTTATGAAATTAACTTCAAATTACAACACCAAAAAGTATCACCAAGCGAACAATCATTTGATTGTATATGTATATTATATTTTAACCATTTAATTAGTTCATCTCTTTTACCAGCCTTTCAAGAATGATGATCAAATAATTTTCTTTTTTTCCATAATGTAGTGTACATTGGTTTCTCAAAAGTCAAGTACCAAACCCTTTGACCCAGCTGATTTAAAAATTATATATATCTACAATACCGAATATATGGAAAATAGTTATGTACTCCACTCGTCATATACCACATAAATGAATTGGTTATACCTCTTTATCCCAAAATGAGTTTGATGAAAAATTACATTTGACATATCTTATTTTGTTTAAAAGTAAACTGCATTTTTATACGTAAAAACTTTATACTACACTAATGAGAAGGTTCAACGATTTATTTCGTGAAACTTATACTAAGCTATATTAGAATAATGAATAAGATATATTTAGAATGATAGAAATGTATAATGAGAGGTGATTTCCTATGCATGGTGGTAGCTACGCACGCATGCTGGCGGCTACACACCCTTTATGTTTGTTTAAGAGGTATACTTCAAACTTTGTTTCCGTAGTTGAGTGTAAAATGCTTATTCTACACCCCCTCGTAACACTATATATATAATCTAATAAAATAGTGTATGAAATGTAGTAATTATGAAAAATTAATTACTATCAAGTCGTCAATTAGTACATCGTATAAATTACAATATTTTGTATACTACCACCTCTGCTCAAGTGACCTGAAACGTCTTATAAAAGTTCATAGAGGGAGTATGTTATAATATTTCATGCACTTTTTACTAGGGATGTACAACAAGCTCTTCTACACTCATGCTTACTTTTTATACTTCTTTATGTTTTTAAATACATTTCATTAACAATCAATAGATACTCCTAAAATGAGTTTCATGACAAATAACATTTGAGACGACATATTTAATTTATTTGCGGGGAAACTATAATTTTTGTACAAAAAAGATATACCACATAAACTACGGAGGTCGACTGTATGTTTTCGTGAAACTTGCATTGAGTTATATTAAAAAATTAAATAAGATATATTGAAGTAATTAATAATTAATATGCTTGTTTAAGGGGTATATTTGAATGTGGGAGTAAATACTCCCATGACTACACACACACACACACACACACATGGTGGCCCTATTCTAAGCATGAGTGTTAAATAGTTATTCTACACCTCTAGTAACATTATATAAAAATGTAGTAAAATAATATAAAATATGTGATAATTACTTCCAAAATAGGTTTTTTATTAGATAGTAGCACTAGTATAAAAACGACTTTTAGTACCGGTTCTGGAACCGGCACTAAAGAGTGGGGACTAAAGCCCCCCCCCCCTTTAGTACCGGTTCAACACGAACCGGGACCAAAGGCCCACCACGTGGCACGAGGCGCGCCATGATCCGGGGGACCTTTAGTCCCGGTTGGTAAGGATTTTCTTTATTTTTATTTTTAAAATAAAGCAAAAACAGCCCGCCTACTGGGCCGGCACGGCCTGCATACGACTAGAAACCCAATCTCTAGTTGGGCCAGGATGCAGGCCCGTACGGCCCAGTAGGCCCCACAGGGCAGAAGACTTGCAATAGGCCCACAAAGGCCTGCTTAGAGAGGAGCTCGACACGGTAGCCGCGGCGGGGCTTATAAACCGATGCGATCTCCTCTCAACTAGCGAGGTGGGACTAAACATTATGCACTGCAGGTGGCAGCGCACCACCTTTAGTACCGGTTGGTGGCTCCAACCGGTACTAAAGACCCCCCCCCCCTTAGTACGGGTTGGAGCCACCAACTCGTACTAAAGGCCACCACCTCTTTAGTACCGATTCGTGGCACGAACCGGTACTAAAGGTTCGCCACGAACCGGTACTAATGAGAGCCGCCCGCCTGGCCGTTGGAACCGGTACTAATGGTCACATTAGTGCCGGTTCAATTGTAAACCGGGACTAATGAGTTTCACATTAGACCCTTTTTCTACTAGTGTAGCTAATTTAGTACATTGTTTAAAAAATTAATATATTTTGTACCCTATTTTAGTACAATTTTTATTCTATTTTTTGAGGTATAGTAAGTTACTGTATACATATACATATATATATATATATATATATATATATATATATATATATATATATTAATTTATTTGGTATTCTACATATAACGAATGTAGTGGTATTTATTTTGTATAATACACCATATGACAGTGTAATTCATCACAAGTTTACTGGTATTTATTGGTTATTCTAGACGTGGATAAATTTTTCTATAACCTTGACCACAACAAACATGAGCATCCACATATATGAATTTATGATGTTTCCTGTAATATTAAGTATGTATAGATATATTTAGTTTTATAGATTGAAAACAAAATTAAGAAGGTGATGTGTGCTTGAACCTCATTACACCATTAATGTATGAAAGAACCTTATATGAGTATGCTACATTATTAAGATAAAGTTATGTAAATAAAGGCTCCTTCCATAATAAGGTTATTCAAAAGTTTCACCTTTTGTTACATGCGGTACCAAATTCTGATATTAATTGGACAAAAAGACATGTATCTACCGTAACTGGGAATAAAGCTTAAGGAGTCTTAAATCAGGGTGCTGCAACTATGTAATGCATGCAATTATATTTCCAAACGTTAACTGTTATACATAGAGTTGTATACCAAAGCAAAGGTATTTCTTTTTTCCATGGTAACTTGGTAAGCATATATTATATAGGTAGTTTGGCTAATACAATTGCAATAAACAGGTCACAAGGTTTACTATGACATAATTTTTACGGCACTCACCCTAAGTAATTTATAATTAAAAAACACGTATCTTTTGCACACACGTAAACATTCTCGAGAAACTGAATATTCTTTAAAGTTGAAATTCCATTTATTTTGCCTAAAATCCTGGGGAGTGGCTCAACCCTTAAGTCTTCGTCCAGGATAGCCTATTTGGATCCTTCGTTTGAGTTTGATCTGTTTTTCATTTTGCACGTCTAAAATATATCACAAACATACATTTAGAGGCGTGTAATTTATTAATTGCAGTTCTGTATTGTTTCAAAGAACTTCATTCCCTTACTTTGCACCTACAAAGAGCATAAAGTTGCTTTCCAGAAAGGTTATCAAATGGGTTGGTATCCTACTCACACTTATCTTCGGTGAAAGTTTTCCCACAAAGGCAAGACAAAAGCAACAATAACCTACGTACATTTGTGGCATATTTCATTTTATAACACCTCACACGCGCATAAGCATCTCATCACATACAAGTAAGGGCAACTCTAACGTGGATCACCAAATCACCTCTAAATATCCAGACCGTACTGGTCCGAACACTTTTTGCCATTCAAACGGGAGTCACCAAATATCTGCGGATAATGAGGTCCGTGAACATTTAATGATGTAGGTTTTGCTGAATCGTGTTGAAGTTGCCCTAAGAACTTTCTCCTCCGTGAAAGAGAGAGGGACAGCGAGATCTACAGAGGGAGGGAGAGAGAGGGGTAGAACTTACATTTTGAATGGATGCCCCGTTGCTGCCGTGGCCCATGTATGGGTAGCTTAGAGCCTGCAAGAAGAACAATCACTGGTCATGCACGAGAGAGAGAGGGCACGCGAGAGAGAGAGAGAGAGAGAGAGAGAGAGAGAGAGAGAGAGAGAGAGAGAGAGAGAGAGAGAGAGAGAGTGCATAAAATGCTAGTCGCCTGAAACACAAGACGCTACAAGAGGCAGCACATCCATCCATCCATCGATATCTCTGTTGCCGCTGCTGCTGCTGTGTGCTCGCGCTCCCATGCATGCACACAGCGCCCAACTTTAACAGCGTGCTCTTGCACCCAGTCCCACACCCATACCCTGCCCCCCAGCCATATTTTTTTTTTGTTTCCTGCGCGCCCTCAGTGTGCTTCTACCGTCGCCTGCGTGTGGACTATGGAGGCATGCAGTGGTGGGCTCAACTCTCCAGCCACAGCAGGCGTTGGAAAATGTTACTTGCGCTTTTTAGAGATACTGCTCATGCTATAACTGACATGTAGGTACCATGAGAGAGAGAGAGAGAGAGAGCGAGAGAGAGAGAGAGATTGGACCTCAATTTGACCCAGGAGGAATCTGACATAGCCAATGGTCTCTTGCAGTACAGACGCTGTGTCAGTCTGTAAAAGGGCGCACGTGTGTCAGAGATAAACTTTGGTTGGACACAACCCCTCAAGTGAACTGAAACAGGCAAAAGAAAGAAAACTATAGACAAATGTAACAGCACACATGAGCTAGCTTGTAGTACATCTACTGCGGGTACACATTTAGATCTAGCTCTCCACTACTGCTGCAAAGCAAGAATCGTCAAACAATTAATCACTTCCCGGTTATCACCTTGCCAAATGGGGAAACTATTTGGTGAAGTGCAGTTATTCTGTCCCCTAGCCTCTCCTTCCTCACCTGGAAAATGGTCACAATGAATAAACAAATGCTTGTAAACAGGATAGTAGTGGAAAGAAACGTCAATTGTGAAAGTCATTTTCGTGTGGTCTTGCTGCACGAACTTCTATATAGTCAAGTGCCCTTTATGCGCGCGCGCGTGTGTGGGTGTGTGTGTGTG
>NC_041381.1:235029880-235075311 GCF_002162155.2 Triticum dicoccoides | reverse complement strand
AGAGAGAGAGTAATGGGCTAGAGTTATGCATGGAAAGCAGAGATTTGACGAGGAAGAAACCTTTAGAGTAGATTGTGCTGAGGACGAGGCCTGAACCCTAGCCTTCTTGAGAGCTGAACCTGTCGCGGTGCTGTTGCACTACAGAAAGACAAACAAACCAAAGCGTGAATAATCATGACCCCATTTTTATGTTGTCCCAACAAGAAGTACTCACTGCAGAACGCCCAGCGATTCTACCCGGCCCTCTACAGTGAGTACAGCTGAACACTTATAGTATAGCAGAATATAAAAGAATTCAGGGTGAGGAAATGAGCAAAACATCCAGTAGCTAGCTCTGCCAATGATTTTGCAATGTCCTACACTCTTACCAAGAGATCCTCAAACATCAAGCTATGGAGACATCAGTTAACTAGTAGTTCACCAAAGAGGATTTCCAAAGGAATATCAGAACATGTGGTGTATCTTTTCCGAAAAGAACAATATCTAGGGGATGACTGAGTGCACCATTGTCAAGAGATTGCATCGACAGCCATAAAAACCTGAACCTAGAGGATTATTACTGATAACATGATCATACATATAGAGCTTTCCACTTTAGAAAAGAACACCAGCTTTTTCATGAAGGAGATGAAACGCACTTGCAACAACCAACTCAAACTCATAGAGAAACAGACCAAGGTATACATGAAATAAGCCGCGAAGCATGGTAAACTAAATTAAGCCAGCCATAGAAAACCGAAGAGAGCAAAAAGCCCTCCTACCTTCCCGGTGACCTATATTACAGAGCAAATTAACTGGTAACATCCAATCTAATATCGTTATTCACCTCGGATGAGTTGTCGGAGTGGTGGTGGCTCCTCAGCTCCGGCGGGGGCGGTGCCATGCTGTTTGAGAAGTCGAGCATGTTGCTGCCCAGGCTTGTCGTGACGCATGACCTAGGAGAGGAGGCTAGGAGCATCTGGCTCAGCTGGGACTTGGGCTGGATCTCATGTCCGTCACCAGCAAGATGGCTCCCATAGAAGTTGTAAGAAGTAGCGCCTCCGGCGACGGACTGAGGCATGGAGCCGTCCTCCTTGGTTCCAACCATGCATGCACTTGCAGCAGCCTGATGATCCCCCCAATTCTCTAGTCCCTTTGACAGGAGAGCCGTGGTGGTGCTGTATCCCTCTCTCTCTTCACCTCCAACCAATCCCCCACTGCTGTATATGATGCAGTATGCACAAAGAACACACAGATATACACAAATACATCAGTCGATGGAGATAAAAACAACTGCAAGTCAGTGAAATGAACATGCAACAGATGATTAATTAGCATACAGGAGCTGATTGTGATCTACTAAAGGACGAAGTGGATTAATCACTTTATTCCTTCCCCTAGAGCTACATATACTCACGTATGTAATTAAATTTTACAAGCATATTTTCTTCTTATCTGAATCACTAGCATGTAGACAGAGAGAGAGAGAGAGAGAGAGAGAGAGAGAGAGAGAGAGAGAGAGGTGTTTACAGTATCATCTGGCTCCATGACTCTGGCATGTGCTCCTGGGTGCCGGTGCTGCCGTCATGCAAGCTTAGAAGAGAGGTGACGCCGTTGATGTGACCCAGGCCTGATGAGCTGTGAGGAAACTGCTGGGAGAAAAGCATGGAGGGAGAAGACAAGGAGGGCAGCTTGGGAGACGCCTCTTGTTCCTCGTGGCATGGCTTCAAGCTACTCATGATACTACTGGTACCACCATCCCCAGTGCCGCTCCAGATCATCTGTTGCACCAGGGAGCTCTGGAATTCTCCTCGATTCATCACGCGCCTCTGGTGAGAGAAAGAGGAGATAGAGCGGGGGAGATGCGTTCCCGGCTTCCCGCTGAAAGGAATGCTCTCGCCTCTCATGCCCTTGCACCCGGTGTGCGGAAATCTCAGCTCAATCTTCAAGGGACCAGTGGCTTAATTTTCTTTGAGCAATGGGGTATATGATGTTCTTGGGAGAGAGGGGGAGGGTGTGGGTAAGAGAAGAAGAGAAGAAAAAGCATAGGGCCTGTTTGGAGGGGAATCTGGGCATTGTTTTGTTTTCCCTTCCTTTTGCTTCACTCCTTTATCTATGAACGAACTTTCCGTTGCTTTCCTCCCCCCTTTCCCTCTCCTCTTTCATTCTTTCGTTACACAAACGAGAAAAATATATCCTTTATTTCCTTCTCCCTGCCGCTTTTGCTTTCGGAAAGGAGCGGCTTAAAGAGGAGACAGACGGTGCTTGTTAATCAATCTCTCTTAGCTTGTGTTATATATCCTACACGAGTACCTTTCAAACGTGTCTGTACTGATGTTAAAAAAAACCAATTAAATAGCGAGCTAATAATTACTCCCTCTGTCCCATAATATAAGAACGTTTTTGACACTACACTGGCATAAAAAACGCTCTTATATTATGGGATGAAGGGAGTAGTACTGTACTGGCGACCAAGACAACCAGCGCTGATGAGTTACATCTGTATAGATAGATGGATGATGATCATGTGTAGGTGCGTTGCCTGCAGAACACGCACATACACAGCAGCGGAGGCAGTACACGCGCGCATGCAGGCACGCACGTCGCACCTAAAGTGAGAGCATGCATGCAGAGGGAGAAAGGATATCCTCTGTTGCTTAATACGGAGTATATTCGTCCTTTGATATGGAGAACCGGGACATCACACGGTTTGCTTGCTTGGATTGCCAAGGGAAGGAAATACGAGTGCGCTACAAACAGTAGAATGCCGTTGTAGGCTTGTAGCCCTCACTAGGAATGTAGGTAGCTCATATATTACGTGTTGGCTAAGGAAAAAAAATAAACCGCCAAATATTGATGTTGTGCTTCCTCGATTAGCGCATAACGAGTGTTTAGGGGAAAGCGAGTCTTGTTTATTTTAACGGGAAGTGTGCTCCCTCAAAAGCTCAAAACTTATTAGAGGAATCGAGTATTCAAATTTCCAACCAACCACCAATCATGAAATCAAGCCTTTTTAGTCTTCAATGTTTTTGTAATGCATGTTTATGCTTTGTAAACTTGATCCCTGCATTTTACCTAGAAAAAAAATAAACTCATCCTGCATTTGTAACAAATTATGGAAATTTATTATTAGCATTACTATATAATCTGGAAGATTGCCTGGTGCTAGGTTTTTTCTTTGAGCAAGAACTATAGAACAATTATTCTACGGTAGCACATAGCCTTCTCTTTCCCCTCCACAAGAAAAGACCTTAGCCCTTCCTTCTTCTTCCGTTGGCGCCGCCGCCGGTCTACCCCATCTCCTATGGCCTTTGGGCTAAAGAGGTGCGGAGGATCTCGGCTCTCCGCTGACGGGAGGGATCCCGTTCTCGTTCTTGTTTTTAGAGATACGACAGGCAAATCAACATCATGAAAAACGGAGAACAAGCAGGAGACACACGATTTTAACATGGAAAACCCCTCCAACACAAAATGGAAAAACCACGGGCGCCAGCCAGCAAATCTTCACTATATCGGGGGAGGTTACAAACGCCGGGGATTTATAATTAATTAACCTATCCCGTGTGGTGGCTTACAAAGGATATGTATAACACAAGTAACCTAGGATCAATACTAATCAATACAGCAGGGGGCTTCGCCCCCCCCCCCCTTCCCGCACACCAAGTGTCCCTGTCGGGGGCGGCATGTAACACCCTGGATTTTGCCCTTTTCTTTTTCTGAGGATTTTCTTCGATTTATTGATTTGATTTGTTTTTCTGTGGCTATGTGGTTCTGAAACTTGGGAAGACCATGTCTTCCTAGGTTTTATAGTGGTTGTCATCCCCAAAACCATCCCTAGATCATGTCATTTTCATCCTAACCCAAATCCCAATAATCGTTTATTGGGAATATTCCTTTTCTATTAAAGGAATAACCCTATCTGCCCTAGGTTGTGAAGCAACCTATATTTCTGTCATTCTAAAAATTCCCAAATAATTATCATAAATTATTTGGGTTATACATGTTCAAAATTCATCCTCCAATAATTTTTTTCCTATTCTGCCCTAAATGGCACTGTGTGAAGCAAGTGCTATTTATCTTTGCTTGATTGCCTCCAAAATTTTAGGACACCTTTTCTTGTCCATATCATTGCCCTGTGCCAAAATTCAACTTCATTTGCCTAGCAAATCTTCCACAGTGATTTTTCAAAGTTCCTGTCTGAGGGAAGCCTTTGTGAAGGAAGTACTAGCTATGGTAATCCAAATGAGTTGAAATTTTGCACACTCCTTCATGTGCTCATATCATAAACCTCCTCCAAGTTTCATCCCATTCCATTTATGTATGTGAGCCCAGGATTAATTCTTTGTTTATGTCCAAATTTTCAGTTAGTGAAGCAAGTATATTTTATCTTGCTCCATTATGGCTGAAAATTTTCCTGAGCCTTCTCCTACCCATATAACCGATCTCCACAAGATTTTGGCTCAATTCATCGAACCATTTGTCCTGTGCAATATTTCCAAGTTTCTGGTCAGAATAAAGCTCTGTGAAGCAAGTACCATTTTGATATTTCCAAATGGCGTGAAACTTTTATAGTGGCTTCATATGATCAAATAACCCACCTACTCCAGATTTCAGCTCATGAAAATCATGTATGTGAGTGCAACTTCGTAATCCCCAAATCTGACCAGTAGGGCCCTTTCTATAGCAACTACCCTCTAAACTCCTCCTCTAAAGCTGATTTTTGGTGATAACATCATCTTAGTATGTGATCATCACCAAAGAAATCCCTTCCTTCATTCCCAAGCTGGTGTCCCCACTACACATCATAAACACCTGGCTATTGGTATGCTTTGGGGCCACCTGCAAATCTCTTCTTTACCCCTGGACCGAATTCTTTCTTTGGTTGGACTTAGGGCACTAAGGTCTATCTACTAGACATGGCCGGTCTGGCCAAAATGAGCTATTTGTACCAGTGTGCGTGGTCATCACGCTTGCGGCATGCAAATTGCGAGCTCTGCCTCGTTCCGGCTGCTATTCCCGTTGTCTCCCTCGTTGTCTCGATGTCCAACCTTGTCTAGTAGCTCCCCCGTGTTCTACTGCGTCGCCCTGCGCCGCTGCCTCGTCGTGGTTCGCCATAAATGTGCCGCTAGAGGCGTGCATGTGCCGCGTCCAGCCACTAACCTCCATTAGAGCCATGCCCAACCTTGCCTGTGATGCTCTAGAGGCTTCCTCCGCGCCTATTTAAGCTGCCCCGAGGTTCTCCGCACATCACCATCCCCTCCCTCCCCTCATTTGATCACTGGAGAGCCTCTCATCGCCGTTTTTCCTCGGACCACCGTGATCTCGCCAGTGTTCATCATGTTTCCGACGAGCTCAAGCCTCCTCTCCTCCTCTAGCCACCTCCACCGAGTTCCCCTCGTCCTCGCAAGCCGCCCCGCTCCTTTTCACCTCGCTGGAGTGCCCCATGGCCACGTCCCCCGAGTCTGGCCGCCGCTTTCTCCTATCGGCCATCGCTTAAATCCGCCCGTGCCGAGCCCCTCCTCCTCTGATGGTGCCACCAACATCTTCTTCTCTCTCCGGTGACCCCCCTCCTCCACTCAGCCCATTGCCGGAGGCCTGGAGTACCTCGCCTCCAAGAAAACGGCCGCCGCGGCCCCGCTCTCTATATTCGGGCGTCGCCAGCGCCCCAGCCTGCCCCGGAGCTCCCTCTGCCCGGGGATGGATGCGGCGCCACCCCCCGACCTTGCTGGTTGCCTCCCGGTGGCCGGAGCCAGCCAGAGTTAGCCCCTCCGTCACCGGCAGTGCCCTGCCCATCCTCCTCTGCTCTCTGTCGCGAGCGAGCACGAGAGGAGGAAGAAGACGAGGCTAGGTGGGCCCCGCATCGCCGCCTGACCCCACCTATCAACGGCTGCACGTTGACCCCGCCTTGCCACATCAGCGTAAGTGGAAACACGTTTTCCAGTGTGCGTTTTCATTTAAGTGAAAACATATTTTACAATAATACGTTTACCTCTTCTAGAAGTGCATTTCGTTCTTCTTTTGCCTAAAGTGCGTTTTCTCTGCTCTGAAAGCGTATTTTATAATATTCGCCTCCGCCTTATCCACTCAGGGACCCAGATGTGATTATTCTTTTACAGGAAAGTCCATGATCTTCTTCACCTCATAATTCCGCAACCGTAACTCCAATCGAGGTGAAACCAACGCCCACTTCTTCGTCTCGTTGAGACCTTTCTGTTGGTACCGTTTTCACTAGGTTGTCCCACAGTAAAAATGACCGTTTTCCCCTTGCTTCTAATCAGCCCCCTTTGAAAGAGAAGACTGTCTGGCGTTTCGTTCCGCGGCTTCACCGCACTTCTCCCCGGAGTCCCCGTCACCCCCAAGCAAGCCACAACAGCCACTTGCATGACATGCAGTAGCCATGGTCTCTACTTGAATATTTAATAAAAGTTTGCCCGCTATCTGCTTGCTTGTTTTCTACTACTGTCGTTGTTTCGGTTATGCTCCTGGTTTCTTCTTCACCTTCATGCTATGTTCCGGTGCATCTTGTTACCTTGTACTTTGCTAGTATCATTTCCACATGTCATGTTTGGTAGTAGTAGTACATGATGGTAGCAGTGATGTTCTTTCTGGTGCATGCTTACCGTCTGTTATCTAGTACCGTTGCGATGGATGTTCCTTTGCATCTAGTTGGTTACATGTTTACTTGGTAGTATTCTTGCATGGTATTTGTTTCTAATGCTAGTGGTCATGATATGCTCATGTGTAGTGTTATGCTTATGCTCGTCAGTACGTCATGCTCATTTGGATATATGCTTCATTGTTGTTATGCTCGATGATTTATTATGGTTGCATATCCATGCTCATGTTGGTATCATGTTCATGCATTGTCGTTCCATCATGTTATTTTAATATGGCTCAGCATATTGCATTCAAGTTTAACCGGATAATAATGAACTTGAACAACTATTGGCTGAGTCATGGTGACACCAAACCGAGCTGACCAGTGCAACCACATTTACCTTTTATGGGAAGGCCCTAATGCGGTCTATTGTCATGCCTCTCGCCGGTGCCTTCAAAGAGGGAAGATTATGGGGGCGCGCTACCCCAATCAGGTAGGCGGACATGAACCTTGTGTGACCGTTGTTGTTGTAAGGATCCTTGTCCCCGTTTGGGACCGTTGATTGTTTTGCCACAATGGTGGCCATTGGATGTCATTGGTTGACATCAAGACCACCTAGGACTTAGCCCAAAGGGGAGTTGGTCGAAGTGGCCGAGAGAGTGTCATGGGCAATAGATCAGTTTTATCGGAATGCCATTGGTCCACCTGAATGGAAGTGCGAGGCCATGGATTCCGCGGTGTGGGTACAGTGTACTAACCTCTGTAGAGTGTGTGTGTTTAAAACTATCGATAGCCGCGCCCACAAATATGGGCCCAGTTTGTAGTCGGTCACACTATGAGCCAACGGTAATAATGATAACCTGATTAATAATAACCCCGGTTCGATGATGAGAAAGAGTTTGGTTGTGATCGAGAAAGGATCACGGAGGTATCATGGATACCGAAGTTTGTTGATTTATGTGATCGCGAGAGGATCATGGTGGTATCGTGGATAGCGGAGTTGGTTGATCTTTATGTGATCGCGAGATGATCACGGTAGTATCGTGGATACTGATGTTGGTAAGGTGATGCATGTGTTGGTTACGAGGTAACCCGAGCAGAGTAAGTTGGTGCATGATAATGTTAACCTGTTGCATGTAGTATCATCATGTTCATATGCTCATGCTATGCTTGTTATAGCCGTATCATTTTCAGTTGGTGCATGCCATGCTGTTCTGTTAGTATCATGCTCATGATTGCTTTAACCTGCTAATGCCATGTTGTTGTTTGTCTTGACTGCTTTTGGTTATTGTGAGCTTGCACGTACATTCAATGTACTGACCTGGCGTGTCATGCCTGGATTGCTTGCTTGTTTGGTGTGGTTCCGGTGTTCGCGAGCTAGGATCAACGTTCCAGCCAGAGTCCCTGCGGATTGTAGTCCATCATCGTCGTTCGTTGTTCCGCTGCCAGTAGTTGTTCCGCTGCCTCGAGTTGTTATGCTGCTTGCATAGAGCAACCGTGGTCGGCGTAGCATCACCGTGCCGATGTTATTCATTATAATATCAGAGACCTTGTATTCATATTCGCGCTATAATAGAGAGCTAGTTTGTTCATGCTAAGTAGTGCCGTATTCCAGAAGACTTCACCTTGATCTCTGGGCTGGAATACGGGGCGTTCCGGTTTCTCTGAGCCGGGGTGCCACATGGCTTGGTATCAGAGCAGGTCTGGCTATAGAGCGTCCTAGTCCACTGGAACATTAGAAAACAGTAGTATAGGGTCTGGTTGTTGCCCTTGCTTGCTGCATTTGATTGTTGCATATAGTCTTATTCGGTTACCCCTAACCCCTGTTTCGTGCTTATATGGCAGTTAGCTTCCATGAGTTCGATGCCATTCCTAGAGCTCTCGGTGCTATTCCTATTGTGTTCAGCCCCACTCCTACACCTCTCAGCTTTGCCACCATCCTGGGCGATATGTGGCATAGCATTTATCCTCGTGGAGATTCACCCCATTATCAACTATTCCAGTTTTCTGCCGGAGGAAGAATTCTGGAGTATGTTGCTCATGTCCATCTGTTAGCCCCAATTCCTTTTGGTAAGCGTACCTACAGTTTCCACGGTGGTTACGGTGCTACCCTCGAGCGTGTTGTTCAGCTTGCCGCAATGGCAGGAATCACCAGTCTTTGTCGACAAGAGAATATGGTGCAATAGAACCGTGCTTATTAATACTATCCCACCATAATCGAGAATCCTAATCGGATCTAGTTCCCATCTGTCAAACCCCAAGATGACCAGGCCATCCTCACCATGTCATGTTACACGACGGCCGAGTGTCTTCTTATTTCTGAGTTAGTCCGAGATGCCATTCGAGCCAGGAGATTGCTTGGTGCTTCCCTACCTTAGTCTCCTCCAGCTTCTCCAACCCCTCCGCCTCGTCCATCCGGAGTTTCGGAGTCAGTGGTTCCACTCGCTACTCCCTTAGCTTCTTCGTCAGTCCCCTAGCGTTTGCTCTGGCGTAGGGTGTAGTCCTTCATGTAGTGCATGTGCATCTGCTATAGTATCATGCTTGTGTGAAGTAGTTTTGTTGCTTGTTTGTTGTGTACTTTGTTGCAATATATCGTTTTCTTGTGCTTCTTGGCTTGAATCTTCGGTGTTACCCCCTTATAGAAATTGCTCATCAACTGAAACCTGATCAGAAGAAGCGTGAGAAGTACAGATATACACCAAGGAACTCAGTTAAAAGCAAGAAGATTTTTAGCTGACATCATTGTATTGCAGACATCCGGTCTGAATAAAGTATATTCTGCTCAGACTTTCAGTAAAAAGTACTCGTCAGAGATCCATCTTTATTGCAGCAATGATTAAATCAGTAGGAGAACCAAATTGGATCCAAGTCCAACCATGCATTTCAAGTCAAAGGTATGGTCCGTACACAATGATTGATTCTGTCATGAATCATATTTGGAACATGCGACACTCCGAAGTCAGTTCGGATATGCAATGAATTCAGCAAGAAGGATGGTCAGACAATCCTTGTCATACAAGTTATCAGCAGCCGAAATGACAAGAATATATATGTTATTCCTTTCACGAAGAAAATCAGTACGGTCCTTCTCTACAATTAATCAGCAAAGCGTACAAGGCAAGATTCCCCAGTCTGCATCAGCAAGGTATGAATGGATTCCCGTGCAAGATATTCAGTCTTCTCAATAAGGTACTGCAAAAGCTTCTGGCATAAGGTACCGAATCTTCACTAGTAAGTCTTTAAGGGGGAAGCTTCTGAGGTACGCTATCCAGCCTTCCTCGGCAAGCTATCCACCAAAGGTTTTGAGCACAAGCCATCCAGTCTTCCTTAGCACGATACCCTGATGGCTTCCACCGCAAGCTGCCCAGTCTTCTTCAGTACGGAACTGGTACCAAAAATTAAAGAACGAGTTGTCAGTATATGACATGTTTCCAAGCGTCAGATCTGCAACACTTGAGTCGGAAACAAGAAACAGTTGGAACAAAGGTATACCTCGAGAATTAGATATTTATTCATACGGTGAGTATACTACCATGTTCATGCAAGTCCTTTGCACAATGAAGAATTCACGGTACGCATCAGACAACATCACTGGATATGCAAGTGAAGGAAAACCAGTGGGTGATGCAAGAATCGACATGTCTTGAAGAAAGACATCAATGAGACACCATCTTGGCAGAAATTATCCAGGTCAGATCCCCCGCACATCCGACAAGGTGATGTATTTAATCCTGTCACTGTCTGGCGTAGTCAACAACAGTAATGCGATCTGTATAAGCATGTGTGAACCGGATAAATATCCCGAGACTCGAAACCTAAACAAGGCCAAGGTATGATTGCAAGATATTGCACATGACAGTACTCAGGGTCGCAGAAATAATCAAGGGTATATAAGGCCCCGCTCTTTCAGTTAAGAATCCAGATGAAGAAAATAATAATGAAAGAGCAAGACCGACAATATAGGTATGTCGGTTATTGTGTGAACACTGTGGTATGTATGGCCAAGAAAGTATTATTCCACATCAAACCCCATTAATATACGCCTAAGGGGTCTACTCCATTGTGGAAAGGACCTCATAGCAAGGCAACCAGCTTAGTGTACAACATATACTCAGAGTTGTCAGCATTGAATACCCAAGTCTTTCAAGTCTGACCCAAGGACATCTCAACATATTGACCTCAACAACCATGCTGAAGCATCACACAGACTGTTATCCACATGGATATACCGCCAAAATGAGTAATTGGAGTATTAAATAACAAGCCTCAGAGCATGTGCCCTCACCTATGGGAACTAGCTAAAGAATAGCCTGCCGTGGACAGAATCCTTGCCAAGATAACCGTTAGTCAAGTCTGCAAATGGGATCATCAGGTGATGGTGCATTTTTCTATCAGTCACAACAAGCGATAGTCAAACTTTTGGTACAGGTTGGATATGAAAGATAGTAAGGCCAGTCAAGATAAGTCAGAAAGTGCTATGAGACAACAGAATCCGTCAGATTCCCATCACTATTTTCAACCCAAAAGGCATGCATATATTCAAGCAGCACGATGGCTGGCTAGAAGAGATTCCTTGTTCAACTAGAAGATGCGTTCCCAACTCCGTGGAATATTCTCGGTACTCTATACAAGAAGAACACCTCTCTCAAGGATTAATATCGAGAAGGACACAAATGCCAGTAATGGTGACCATATGAGGTAAGTCCTGTCAGTGTGTCAGGTACGGTGAAGGAAACCACCCCAGATCAAGGCATTCACTACTAGGGAAAACCTTATACACAAAATCTTACCAGCAGCGCTCTTTAAAATAAAGCGCTACTGGTATTTAGTAGCAGCATGTAACCAAAACGAGCTGCTGAAAGAAAAATAACAGTAGCGCATTTCAAGTAAACAATGCTACTGCTATAATTGCCATGACCTCGCCGCCAAGCTAGTTATAGCAGTAGCGCCTTATTCCATACCGTGCTACTTCTATTGATATTAGCAGTAGCCCCTTTTGACAAAGCTCGTTGCTGTTAAGTTCAGTCTGATGTCTACTATGCAACTTTATTCTTGTGGACTCGTGTTGGGCCTCCAGGCGCAGAGTTTTGTAGGGCAGTAGAAATTTTCCCTCAAGTGGATGACCTAAGGTTTATCAAGCCGTGGGAGGCATAGGATGAAGATGGTCTCTCTCAAACAAACCCGCAACCAAATTACAAAGAGTCTATTGTGTCCCCAACACACCAAATACAATGGTAATTTGTATAGGTGCACTAGTTCGGCAAAGAGATGGTGATTCAAGTGTAATATGGATAGTAGATATTGGTTCTTGTAGTAAGAACAATAAAAAACAGCTAGGTAGCAATTGATAAAATGAAGCACAAACGGTATTGCAATGCTTGAAAATGAGTCCTAGGGTGCATACTTTCAATAGTGCAATCTCTCAACAATGCTAACATGGTTGGATCATACGATTATCCCTCAAAGTGCAATAAAGAATAACTCCTGAGTTCCTATTAGCGGAGAACAAAACATAGAAATTTTTTGTAGGGTACGAAACCACCTCAAAGCTATTCTTTCCAATCAATCTATCCTATAGTTCATACTAAAATAAAAGTGAACTATTCTTTCCGATCGACCTAATCAAGAGTTCGTATAAAAATAACACCATATGATACATATCAACCAACTCTAAAGTCACCAAGATACCCCAATGTCACCGCGAGTACCCGTGAGTAAATTATACAATATGTATCAAACAATTTCAGATTCATAATACTCAATCCACACAAAGAACTACAAGGAGACCCCAAAGTTTCTATCGATAAAAGATAATAAAAACATGCATCAACCCCTATGCATAGATTACTGCTACGTCTTGAGCTTGTGTTGGTTTTCCTTGAAGAGGAAAGGGTGATGCAGCAATAGTAGCGTAAGTATTTCCCTTAGTTTTTGAGAACCAAGGTATCAATCCAGTAGGAGGCTCCTCAAAAGTCCCACGCACCTACACAAACAAACAAGAACTCGCAACCAACGCAATTAAGGAGTTGTCAATCCCTTCACGGCCACTTGCGAAAGTGAGATCTGATAGAGATAGTATGATAAGATAAATATATTTTTGTTATTTTATGATATAGATTGGAAAAGTAAAGATGCAAATAAAAGTAGATTGAAAGCTTATATGATAAAAGATAGACCCGGGGGACATAGGTTTCACTTGTGGCTTCACTCAAGATAGCATAAGTATTACGGTGGGTGAACAAATTACTGTCGAGCAATTGATAGAAAACCAAATAATTATGAGATTATCTAGGCATGATCATGTATATAGACATCACATCCGTGACAAGTAGACCGACTCCTGTCTGCATCTACTACTATTACTCCACACATCGACCGCTATCCAGCATGCATCTAGAGTATTAAGTTCATAAAGAATAGAGTAACGCATTAAGAAAGATGACATGATGTAGAGGGATAAACTCATGCAATATGATATAAACCCCATCTTTTTATCCCCGATGGCAACAATACAATACGTGCCTTGTTACCCCTGCTGTCACTGGGAAAGGACACCGCAAGATTGAACCCAAAGCTAAGCACTTCTCCCATTGCAAGAAAGATCAATCTAGTAGGCCAAACCAAACTGATAATTCGAAGAGACTTGCAAAGATAACTTAATCACACATAAAGAATTCAGAGGAGATTCAAATATTTCTCATAGATAAACTTGATCATAAACCCACAATTCATCAGATCTCGACAAACAGACCGCAAAAAGAGTTACATCGAATAGATCTCCAAGAAGATTGTGGAGAACATGGTATTGAGATTCGAAGAGAGAGAAGAAGCCATCTAGCTAATAACTATGGACCCAAAGGTCTGCGGTAAACTACTCACAACTCATCGGAGAGGCTATGGTGTTGATGTAGAAGCCTCCATGGTTGATTCCCCCTCCAGCGGAGCGCCGAAGAAGGCTCCAAGATGGGATCTCGCGGATACAGAAGGTTACGGTGGTGGAAATAGTTTTTCGTGGTCGCCTCTGATGTTCTCGGGGTACGTGGGTATATATAGGAGGAAGAAGTAGGTCGGTGGACGCCCGAGGGGCCCACGAGATAGGGGGGCGCGCCCAGTAGGGGCGGCGCCCTCCACCCTCGTGACCTCCTCGATTGCTTCTTGACTTGCACTCCAAGTCCTCTAGATCACGTTTGTTCCAAAAAGATCACTCCCGAAGGTTTCATTCCGTTTGGACTCCGTTGGATATTCCTTTTCTCCGAAACACTGAAATAGGCAAAAAAACAACAATAAGGTCTGGGCCTCCGGTTAGTAGGTTAGTCCCAAAAATGATATAAAAGCGTAAAGTAAAGCCCGTAAACATCCAAAACGGGTAATATAATAGCATGGAACAATCAAAAATTATAGATACGTTGGAGACGTATCAAGCATCCCCAAGCTTAATTCCTGCTCATCCTGGAGTAGGTAAATGATAAAAACAGAATTTTTGATGTGGAATGCTACCTAGCATTCTCAATGTAATTTTTTTTACTGTGGCATGATTGCTCAGATCCAAATGATTCAAGATAAAAGGTTATAAAACCTAAAAATAATAATACTCCCAAGCATACTAACAAATAATCATGTCCTATCAAAATAGCATAGCCAAAGAAAGCTTATCCCTATAAAATCACATAGTTAGGCCATGCTTCATTTTCATTACACACAATACTCCCATCATGCACAACCCCGATGACGAGCCGAGCAATTGGTTCATACTTTTTAACGCGCTTTAGCTTTTTCAACTCTTACGCAATACATGAGCGCAAGCCATGGACATAGCACTATGGTGGTATATGGTGGTGGTTGTGAGGATAAAAAGGGAGAAGATAGTCTCACATCAACTAGGCGTATCAACGGGCTATGGAGATGCCCATCAATAGATATCAATGTGAGTGAGTAGGGATTACCATGCAACGGACGCACTAGAGCTATAAATGTATGAAAGCTCAAAAAAAGACACTAAGTGGGTGTGCATCCAACTCGCTTGCTCGTGAAGACCTAGGGCATTTTGAGGAAGCCCATCATTGGAATATACAAGCCAAGTTCCATAATGAAAATTCCCACTAGTATATGAAAGTGACAACACAAGAGACTCTCTATCATGAAGATCATGGTGCTATTTTGAAGCACAAGTGTGGAAAAGAGATAGTAGCATTGTCCCTTTCTTTTTTTCTCATTTTTTATTTGGCCTTTCTCTTTTTTTATTTGGTGTTTCCTTTTTTTATTTGGTGGGCTCTTTGGCCTCTTTTTTTAAAGTCCGAAGTCTCATCCCGACTTGTGGGGGAATCATAGTCTTGATCATCCTTTCCTCACTTGGGACAATGCTCTAATAATGAAGATTATCACACTTCTATTAATTTACAACTCGAGAATTACAACGCAACACTTAGAACAAAATATGACTCTATATGAATGCCTCCGGCAGTGTACCAGGATATCAATGAATCAAGAGTGACATGTATGAAAATTATGAGGGTGGCCTTGCCACAAATACAATGTCAAACATGATCATGCAAAGAGCAATGTGACAATGATGGAGCGTGTCATAATAACGGGACGGTGGAAAGTTGCATGTCAATATATCTCGAAATGGCTATGGAAATGCCACAATAGGTAGGTATGGTGGCTGTTTTGAGGAAGGTAAACAATGGATGCATGATATCGGCGAAAGTTGCGCGGTAATATAGAGGCTAGCAAAGTGGAAGGGTGAGTGTGCGTATATCCATGGACTCACATTAGTCATAAAGAACTCATATACTTATTGCAAAAGTCTACTTAGCCCTCGAAGCAAAGTACTACTACGCATGCCCCTAGAGGGATAGATTGGTAGGGAAAGACCATCGCTCGTCCCCGACTGCCACTCATAAGGAAGACAATCAAAAGAGCACCTCATGCAACAAATTTGTCACACAACTTTTACCATACGTGCATGCTACGGGACTTGCCAACTTCAACACAAGTATTTCTCAATTTCATAATTACCCACTAGCATGACCCTAGCATTACCACCTTTATATCTCAAAAAATTATCAAGCATCAAATTGATCCTAGTGTTTAATGCACTTTCTATGATAGTTTTTATTATACCCAACTTGGATGTTCATCATTCTAGGACCAAACTAATAACCATAGAAAATACCATGCTGTTCTAAAAGACTCTCAAAATAATATAAGTTAAGCATGAGAGATCAACAATTTCTTCAAAATTAAGCCACCGCCATGCTCTAAAAGATATAAGTGAAGTACTACAGCAAAAACTATCTAGCTCAAAAGATATAAGTGAAGCACATAGAGTATTCTAATAAATTCTAATCAAGTGGGCTTATCCCAAAAGGTGTGTACAGCAAGAATGATTGTGGAAAACTAAAAATCAAAGACTAATATCATACAAGACGCTCCAAGCAAAACACATATCATGTGGCGAATAAAAATATAGCTCCAAGTAAAGTTACCGATAAACAAAGACGAAAGAGGGGATGCCTTCCGGGGCCTCCCCAAGCTTAGGCTTTTGGATATTATTTAATATCTTGGGGTTACATGGGCATCCCCAAGCTTAGGTTCTTGCCACTCCTTATTCCATAGTCCATCAAATCTTTACCCAAAACTTGAAAACTTCACGACACAAAACTCAACAGGAAATCTCATAAGCTCCGTTAGTGAAAGAAAGAAAAACCACCACATAAGGTACTGTAATGAACTCATTCTTTATTTATATTGGTGTTAAACCTATTCTATTTCAACTTCTCTATGGTTCATACCACTTAATACTAGCCATAGATGCATCAAAATAAGCAAACAACACATGAAAAACAGAATCTGTCAAAAACAGAACAGTCTGTAGCAATCTGTAACTCTTGAATACTTATGGAACTCTAAAAATCCTACCAAAATAGGAAGTCCTGGGAAATTTGTCTATTGATCTACAGAAAAAAGAATCAACGCTAAACAACGTTTCTGTGAATTACTAAAATTATGTTCGTGCGTACAAAGTTTCTGTTTTTCAGCAGAATCAAGTTAACTATCACCATAGGTTATCCTATAGGTTCTACTCGGCACAAACACTAATTAAAACATAAAAACACATCTAAACAGAAGGTAGATGCAAAATTTATTACTAAACAGGAACAAAAACAGAAAACACAAATAAAATTGGGTTGCCTCCCAACTAGCGCTATCGTTTAACACCCCTAGCTAGGCATAAAAACGAGGATAGATCTAAGTAGTGCCATCTTTGGCACTCAATTCTTCAATAGAGCACTTATAAACCCTAGGAGTTTCTTTATTTTTAGTAATTATTAAGCTCCTAGGTAATAAATCAAGAACTTCATTTGTAGCAAAAGGTTCCTTAATGATAGCAAGAAAACCGGGGTGAACACTTATCGATTTGAGATCGGCATTTCCTTTGCTAGAAGATTCACCCTTATTTTTAGGAACATACATGACCTTGGAAAGTTTGGTAGGAGGAATTGGGGTATTTTTCACAGAAGAAAAGGTAGACCCTAAGTTGGTGATAATGTCCTCCAGTTTACCAATTCTTGTAGAATCAAGATCTATTCTTTCATTAACTATAGGTTTTTCTTTAAAAAAATTCAAAGTAACTCCAACCCTAGATCCATATTGGGTAATCTGATTGTGGATCTTTTTATCAAAATTTTCAATTAACCAAACAGTGGCAACTTTATTTTCAATAATTTCAAGCCTTTGCATCACATGTTCCAAAGTTAAAACACTTCCATTAACCAAAAGAGGGGGTGGACCAAACAAATCTAACATGCATTATAAGCATCAAAAGTGCGGCTACCCAAGAAGTTTCCTCTGGTAATGGTATAAAGAATATATCTATTCCAAGGAGTAATGCCTACATAAAAGTTGCGAAGAAGAACGGAAGTGGATTGCTTCCTAGTAGATCTACTTTGAGCATTGCAAATTCTATGCCAAGCATCTTTTAAATTTTCTCCCTCCCTTTGTTTAAAATTGAGAACTTCGTGATCGGGAGTATTGATGATAATAGGAGGACTAGCCATAGTGACGAGCAAACAAAAAGGCAAGCGAACGAGAGAGGAGATTGGGAAAGAGAGGGCGAATAAAACGGCAAGGATGAAGTGGGGGGGGGAGGAAAACGAGAGGCAAATGACAAATAATGTAAATGCGAGGGAGATGAGTTTGTGATGGGTACTTGGTATGTCTTGACTTGAGCGAAGACCTCCCCGGCAACAGCGCTAGAAATCCTTCTTGCTACGTCTTGAGCTTGCCTTGGTTTTCCTTGAAGAGGAAAGGGTGATGCAGCAATAGTAGCGTAAGTATTTCCCTCAGTTTTTGAGAACCAAGGTATCAATCCAGTAGGAGGCTCCTCAAAAGTCCCACACACCTACACAAACAAACAAGAACTCGCAACCAACACAATAAAGGGGTTGACAATCTTTTCACGACCACTTGCGAAAGTGAGATATGATAGAGATAGTATGATAAGATAAATATATTTTTGGTATTTTATGATATAGATTGGAAAAGTAAAGATGCAAATAAAAGTAAACTAAAAGCTTATATGATAAAAGATAGACCCGGGGGCCATAGGTTTCACTAGTGCCTTCTCTCAATATAGCATAAGTATACGGTGGGTGAACAAATTACTGTCGAGCAATTGATATAAAAGCAAATAATTATGAGATTATCTAGGCAAGATCATGTATATAGGCATCACGTCCGTGACAAGTAGACCGACTCCTGCCTGCATCTACTACTATTACTCCACACATCGACCGCTATCTAGCATGCATCTAGAGTTTTAAGTTCATAAAGAACAGAGTAACGCATTAAGAAAGATGACATGATGTAGAGGGATAAACTCATGCAATATGATATAAGCCCCATCTTTTTATCCTCGATGGCAACAATACAATACATGCCTTGCTGCCCCTGCTGTCACTGGGAAAGGACACCGCAAGATTGAACCTAAAGCTAAGCACTTCTGCCGTTGCAAGAAAGATCAATCTAGTAGGCCAAACCAAACTGATAATTCGAAGAGACTTGCAAAGATAACTTAATCACACATAAAGAATTCAGAGGAGATTCAAATATTTCTCATAGATAAACTTGATCATAAACCCACAATTCATCGGATCTCGACAAACACACCGCAAAAAGAGTTACATCGAATAGATCTCCAAGAAGATCGAGGAGAACATGGTATTGAGATTCAAAGAGAAAGAAGAAGCCATCTAGCTAATAACTATGGACCCGAAGGTCTGTGGTAAACTACTCACAACTCATCGGAGAGGCTATGGTGTTGATGTAGAAGCCCTCCGTGGTTGATTCCCCCTCTGGCGAAGCGCCGGCGAAGGCTCCAAGATGGGATCTCACGGATACAGAAGGTTACAATGGTGGAAATAGATTTTCATGGTCGCCTCTGATGTTCTCGGGGTACGTGGGTATATATAGGAGGAAGAAGTAGGTCGGTGGATGCCCGAGGGGCCCACGAGATAGGGGGCGCGCCCTCCACCCTTGTGGCCTCCTCGATTGCTTCTTGACTTGCACTCCAAGTCCTCTGGATCACGTTTCTTCCAAAAAGATTGCTCCCGAAGGTTTCATTCCGTTTGGACTCCGTTTGGTATTCCTTTTCTTCGAAACACTGAAATAGGCACATAAAAACAGCAATACGGGCTGGGCCTCTGGTTAGTAGGTTAGTCCCAAAAATGATATAAAAGTGTAAAGTAAATCCCATAAACATCCAAAAGGGTAATATAATAGCATGGAACAATCAAAAATTATAGATACGTTGGAGACGTATCAATTACCCCAAAGTCACCTCGGGAATCCCCAAGTTGAGTGCCATAACATATATCAAGGGAATCAAAATAATACCCCATTGCCACCATGGGTATTCATATGCAAGACATATATCATGTGTTGTCAGATCTAAACATTGAATCCGACAAGAGAAAACTTCAAAGGGTAAAGACTCAATTCATCACAACAAATGTAGAGAGGGGAGAAACATCATATGATCCAGCTATGTTAACAAAGCCCATGATACATCAATATCGTGACATCTCAAGATCACGCGCGAGCGAGATTAGACACATAGGTATTGGTACAAACCCTCAACGCCGAGGATGGACTACTCCCTCCTCATCGTGGTGGCCGCCAGGATGATGAAGATGGCCGCCGGTGATGATTCCCCCCTCCGGCAGGGTGCTGGAACGATTTCCCGATTGGTTTTCGGTGGCTACAGAGGCTTGCAGCGACGGAACTTCCGATCTAGGGTTATTTCTGATGGTTTCCCTATTTATAGGATTTTTTGGTGTCAGTTTCACGCGAAGATGGGCCTCGAGGTGAGAACAACACACCGGGGCACGGACAAGGGCTTAGGCGTGCCCCGGTGTCTTGTGCCCTACTCCTTCACCTTCTAGTCCTTCCATGAAGCTTCGGGGGTCTCTTTTGTGCCAAAAAAAATCGTCAAAAATTTTCAGCTCATTTGGAGAACTTTCATTTTTGCACAAAAAACAACACCACAGTAGTTCTGCTGAAAACAACATCAGTCTGGGTTAGTTCCACGCAATTCATAACAAAACCATATAAAATTATTGTAAACATGGCATGAATACTTCATAAATTATAGATACATTGGAGACGTATCAGCATCCCCAAGCTTAATTCCTACTCGTCCTCGAGTAGGTAAATGATGAAATAAATAATTTATGAAGCGTGAATGCTAGGAAAGTGCACAAGTTTGATCAATGATAATTTCTATCACTTTTCCTAGCATCATAACAACAATTCTTTCTCACAGAACTTCTCACGTTAGAGTAGCAACCAATTCACATGTTAAGGTTCAAACAATGAATTCTCTTGAAACTCAACAACCTATATTCTTAGTCACCAAACAATTGCAATTCAACTTATTCAACAGAGTCTAAGTAAGAGCTCCACATACTCAATCATCATATAGTATTCCATGATTCCTACTCCTCAAATCATATTCTTAGAACAAATGGCATCCATCAAACACATAGAAAGATAGGGGCTTAATATTTCGCCTCCCAACTCATTTATCATAGAGATAAATGTCAACAATAATAAATCGTGATCAAATATATTTGACTGGTCGTATGTGCCTAGATATTTCCCCACAACATAATTCTTGCCAACTAGAGAATAATAGAGGTTGCAATGAGAATTTATACTATTGACTCTTTGCATAAAAGTAAATACTGAAAAGTAAAAGATAGGCCCTTCGCAGAGGGAAGCAGAGGTTGTCATGTACTTTTTATTTGGATGCCCAAGCTCTTAATGCAAAGGAACGTCACTTTATATTGCCCCTTATGATAGCAATCTTTATTATGCAGTCTGTCGCTTTTATTACTTTGCCATCACAAGTACATACAATGCTCAATTTCCCCTTATAATAAAAGATCAAACATATTTAGGAGCACTTTTTATTGCTTTATGCACCGATGACAACTTACTTGAAGGATCTTATTCAATCCATAGGTAGGTATGGTCGACACTCATGGCAAGAAGCTGAGTTTAAGAGTTTTTGGATGCACAAGTAGTATCTCTACTTAGTACGAATTTTTGTCTAGCAAAAGATCCTAGGCAAACACCACATGTTGGAGGATCTATGACAATATAACTTCTATGCAAATATACACAACCATAACTCATTATGTTGTCTTCCTTGTCCAACTTCAACTAATTTTCTCAAGTTTGAAAATATTTAATGGGTATTCACAATCATAGAAGGTTTCCAAGATAATATATTAGCATGTGAAAGTTCTCTTCCTTAAACTAATCATTCATGAATTACTTGTATGACCAATATTGTGATTGTCAAGCTTCAAAAATTTCACTTTCTAAACCCAATGTGAAGCCACTACTAGGCATGATATGAACATATAATTTCAAATTCATGATATTCAACTCATTCAACAATTTACTCATAGGATGTAAGTGAAGCACAAGAGTAATAGACATACTACTCCAAAAAGATATAAGTGAAGATCAAGCGAGTAGTTATGTAGATGGGTAGCTATTTTGAGGACTCTCTTTTATTTAAAACTTTCAGATATAGGTATATTATTAAAACAGCAAGGAAAACAAAATAAAATGGCATTCCAAAAATAGCACACATCATGTGAAGAAGCAAAAACTTAGGCTTAACCTATACTAACCGATAATTGTTTAAGAAGAAAGGTGGGATGCCTACCGGGTCATCCCCAAGCTTAGATGCTTGACACTTCTTGGAATATTATATTGGGATGCCTTGGGCATCCCTAGGCTTGAACTTTTGTGTATTCTTAATTCCTTCTATATCACGGTTTCCCTAAATCCCAAAAACTTCATCCACACAAAACCCAACAAGACCTCGTGAGACAAGTTATTATAAATCAATGCAATAACCTTATCATTCTTTACTGTAGAAAATAAGTAAACTTATTATTCAACATTGAATACTAAATGCCTCTGCATATTTAATACTCCAATCCTCAAATAGACTCATTAAACAAGCAAACATACTCAAACAATGCAAACATAACAGCAATCTGCCAAAACAGTACAGTCTGTAAAGAATGCAATATTCATCATACTTCCCTAACTCCAAAACCTCTAAAAAATTACCACACTATAGAAAATTTACTATAGCTTACTATGGAAAAAGTTTCAACATTTTATCACATTCTGAATTTTCTAGAGAATTTTTGCAACATCAACAAACTTTCTGTTTTGAAATAGCCACAAGTAGACTCGCAAAATAAGCATGAGGAAAGCTATCCTTGACACTTTTATTGAAGTAAAAGATGCAAAACATTATTTTAAATAACAGCAAGAAAATCCTAGCAAAATAAAATGACGCTCCAAGCAAAACACATATCATCTGACGAATAAAAATATAGCCTCAAGTAAGGTTACCGATAATGTTGGAGACAAAAGAGGCGATGCCTTCTAGGCATCCCCAAGCTTAGTTGCTTGGATCTTCCTTGAATATTACCTTGGGGTGCCTTGGGCATCCCCAAGCTTAGGGTCTTGTCACTCCTTATTGATAGAGGCAAAGGTGTCCCGTGTTTCGATGAGATGGTGGCTATCATTTTGGTGGAAGTCGACTTTGACGATCCGACTATGAACGTGCGAGGACGTCGCACCTTAGCAATCACTAAACCAATTCCTAGAGGTTATTGACCACGCCGGAGCACGATCAACCTGACCACGAAGGTCTATTTCCTGCAAGAAAACGAAGAGCAAGCAAGAAACTAAGATTGCAATCTGGATATTGCGAATAACAGAGGAAAGCTTTATTAATGAAGGTGGGGTTCTGTGACGCCTTTGTCTGGTCGTTGAACACAAACGAAGTACGCGAAGTTGCATCTATGGCAAACTTTTAATCTAAACAAAACCCAAAGTCTAAATGGTGCCCTAAGGGCTGTATATATGGAGGAAGAGGGGGGGGGGGGATTTGTTGGCCCTTGGTGGAGGGGTCCGAAACCAACCCTATCTCTTGTTTCCCCACACATACGGACTCTAAAAATAGCATATACTTATGTATTTCGAAATTACATGGGCCTGGCCCAATAAAAAAGTGACGCAACACCTAGAATAGCCCCTGGACGAAATTTATGAAGTGGCATCTTGTATATTTTGTCCAAGGCTTCATGCACTCGTTATGGTGGCTTCAAAGCCCTGAAATCATTAGTTGTAACTCCGTTCTTGTTCCCCTTGTGCATGCCATCATCTCCATGCTTGGTCTTGCTCCAATGTTCATCCTTCTCCAAAGTAGGTCATTCATTTGTAAGCAAAACAAATGTATCCAATTTACGCAGTACCTGGTAATTTAATTGGCGTGCGCAAGTTCTAGTAATTGGTCCAGTATGTATAGCAGCAGGGGTTGTGGGTGTAACAATGGTATTGATGTCCTGATCATCCTCCCCTTCTTGAAATGAAGTCGTCCTCGACGGAAGCTCATCTTGCTCACCCAAATAAGGCTTCAAATCTGCAATGTTAAAAGTGGGACTAACCCCAAAATCCGCAGGAAGCTCAAGTTTATATGCATTATCATTTATTTTCTCTAACATCTTAAAAGGACCATCAGCACGAGGCATTAGCTTTGATTTGCACAAATAAGGAAATCTATCCTTACGCGAATGTAACCAAACAAGATCTCCAGGTGCAAACACAACATGTTTTCTACCCTTATCTCCAGGAAGTTTATATTTAGCATTCATACGCTCAATGTTTTCCTTAGTTAACTCATGCATTTTTAAAATCAATTCAGCATGTTGTTTAGCATCAAAATTAACCTTCTCCCAAGATGGAAGAGGCAACAAATCAATAGGTGCACGAGGTAGGAAACCATACACAACTTCAAAAGGGCACATCTTAGTAGTAGAATGCAATGAACGATTATAAGGAAATTCAATATGAGGCAAGCATTCCTCCCACATTTTCTTATTATTCTTCAAAACAACCCTAAGCATAGTGGACAATGTTCTATTGACTACTTCAGTTTGTCCATCAGTTTGGGGGTGACAAGTAGTACTAAAAAGCTGTTTAGTCCCCAATTTAGCCCATAAACATCTCCAAAAGTGGCTAAGAAATTTAGTATCATGATCTGAAATTTAGTATTTGGCATACCATGCAAGCGAATAATTTCACGAAAGAACAAATCAGCAACATTAACAACATCATCGCTTTCATGACAAGGTATAAAGTGTGCCATTTTCGAGAATCTATCCACAACAACAAATATGCTATCCCTTCCCTTCTTTGTTCGAGGTAAACCTAAAACAAAGTCCATAGATATATCCTCCCAAGGAACACTAGGTACATGCAAAGGCATATATAAACCATGAGGATGGGGTCGTGACATAGCTTTTTGACATGTAGTGCAGCGAGCAATAAAACGATCAATATACCGTCTCATCTTTGGACAAAAGAAGTGTGTAGCAAGTACGTCCTCCGTCTTCTTCACGCCAAAGTGTCCCATTAATCCTCCTCCATGCGCCTCCTGTAACAACAAAAGACGAATAGAGCTAGCTGGAATGCATAGCTTGTTAGCACGGAACACAAATCCATCATTAACAAGGAACTAGTTCCATGTTCCCCCTTCTTTACAATTCTGCAATACATCTTTAAAATCATGATCATGCACATATTGATCTTTGATGGTCTCCAAACCAAATATTTTGAAGTCAAGCTCTGAAAGCAAAGTATAGCGACGAGACAATGCATCATCAATAACATTTTCTTTACCCTTCTTGTGTTTAATGACATAAGGGAACGTCTCAATGAATTCAACCCATTTAGCATGTCTACTATTCAGTGTAGCTTGACATTTAATATGTTTCAAAGATTCATGATCAGAATGTATAACAAATTCTTTGGGCCATAAATAATGCTGCCATGTTTCTAAAGTCCGAACAAGAGCATATAATTCTTTATCATAAGTAGAATAATTTAGACTAGGCCCACTCAATTTTTCAGAAAAGTATGCAACATGTTTGCCATCTTGTAATAACACACCTCCTAATCCAATTCCACTAGCATCACATTCAAGCTCAAAAGTCTTATAAAAATCAAGAAGTTGGAGTAAAGGAGCATGTGTCAACTTATCTTTCAATACCGTGAAGGCTTCTTCCTGTACGGTACCCCAAACAAAAGGCACATCTTTCTTTGTAAGCCCATTGAGAGGTGCAGCAATGGTGCTGAAATCTCTCACAAAACGCCTATAGAATCCAGTGAGGCCAAGAAAACTCATCACTTGTGTGACTGTTTTGGGCCGCGGCCAACTCTCAATAGCTTCAATCTTGGCTTTATCAAGTTCAATTCCCTGTCGAGTAACAACATAGCCAAGAAAAGATACTCGGTCGGTGCAAAAGGTGCACTTCCCAAGGTTACCAAACAAACGTGCATCACGTAGAGCAATAAAAACAACACGTAAATGTTCCAAATGTTCCTCCAAATATCTGCTATAAATCAGTATATCATCAAACCACAAATCGTCCAATGAAAGCACGTAAAACTTCGTTCATTAATCTCATGAAAGTACTAGGTGCATTAGTTAACCCAAAAGGCATGACTAACCACTCATATAATCCAAACTTAGTTTTAAATGCTGTTTTCCATTCATCCCCCAATTTCATACGAATTTGATGGTATCCACTACGCAAATCAACTTTGGAGAATATTGTAGAGCCACTCAATTCATCAAGCATATCATCTAGCCTAGGAATAGGATGATGATAATGAATAGTAATATTATTAATGGCTCTACAATCAACACACATACGCGATGTACCATCCTTTTTCGGCACTAGAATAATAGGAACAATACAAGGACTAAGGGATTCACATATATAAACTTTGTTGAGAAGCTCCTGTACTTCACGCATAATCTCCTTCGTCTCCTCTGGATTGGTATGGTATGGCGCACGGTTTGGCAGTGAAGCACCGAGAATTAAGTCAATCTGATGCTCAATCCCTCGAATAGGTGGTAATCCCGGTGGCACGTCTTGTGGAAAGACATCAGCGAACTCCTGCAAAATGTTAGTGACAGCAGGAGGCAAAGAGGAAGGCATGTCCTCGAATGAAAATAATGCCTCTTTGCACACAAAATCATAGCAAACAGATTTGCTGAAATCTAGCTCATCAATATCAGATTTAGTGGCAAGTAAACATGCACTTTTCAATTTAATTTCAGAAACAACACTAGATGGTTTTCTATTAGGCTTCATTTGTTGCTCAAATTCTTCTGCCACAATCTGATTTTCACTCTTATTTTTCTCATGTTTTGCTTTATTAGCTCTATTAATATCATCTTTCAAAATGGAATCAGGAGTCATAGGAAGCATTGTAATATTTTTATCCTTATGAACAAGAGTATACTCATTGTTTCTACCATGGTGTACAATTTTTTTATCAAATTGCCATGGTCGACCAAGTAATAAGGAACATGCTTGCATAGGTACCACATCACAATCAACATAATCAGCATATGTAGAGATACTAAAATGCACACGAACAGTACGTGTTACCTTAACCTTGCCGCTGTTGTTGAACCATTAGATGAAGTAGGAATGTGGTTGTGGTCTTGTGGTGAGAGATAGCTTCTCCACCATCTCCATGCTAGCCAAGTTGTTGCAGCTCCCTCCGTCTATGATGATGCTCACAGAACGTTCCTTCACAACTCCCTTTGTATAGAACAAATTGTGCCTCTGATTTTGCTCGGCTTGTGTGACCTGCACACTCAAAACACGTTGAGCAACTAAACATTCATACCTGTCAGTGTCTTCAGGAGCCATGTATTGCGTCTCATGATCAGAATCATCTCCACCATGTTCTTCACGTGTAATTAGAGCCAAAGTCTCCTCATCATAGTCACTAGCGGACTCATACCCACCATCCTCAGTAGCAATCATCACACGCTGAGATTTGCATTCTCTCCCATAATGACCTCTTCCCTTACAACGACGACAAATAATATCACATGTGTGCCCTGTTGATGCCATGAGAGAAGAAGAACTCTGTGCAGGCCCGGCAGGTGCGCTCTTGGCAGATAATGGTGGTTGTGCCTGCTTTCTTGTATCACGGCTGGAGGTGGCACCTGATGGAGGTGCTGGTGCAGTTGAAGTAAAAGATGCACGTGGTGTCCATGATGAAGGTCGGCCTGCAGAAAAGTTAGTTCGCGCTAATGCTTGTCAATCCTGCACTTCACGTTCAGCTTTACAAGCAAGATGGAATAAACGAGTGATATTAGTATACTCCTTATACTCTAGAATGATATGAATCTCTCTATTTAATCCACCCATAAAACGTGCAAGCATAGCTTCATTCTCCTCAACAATACCACATCTAATCATGCCAGTTTGTAATTCCTGATAATATTCTTCTACAGATTTTTTCCCTTGTCTTAAACGCTGCAATTTTTGATGCAATTCACGTTGATAATATGGTGGTACCCAACGAGTACGCATAGCAGTTTTCAAAGAAGCCCAAGTAGTTGGAATAGGATATAATATACAATGTTCAAACCACCATACACATGCAAAACTAGTGAAAGCACAAACAACAACAGCAACCCATCTCTCCTCGGGATATTGTAAACATGTAAAACATTGTTCAGTTTCTAACTCCCAAGTAAGATATATATCAGGAACATATCTACACTCAAATGGTGGAATATTCAATTTCAGTTTAGGAATATGGTCACTATCTCGTACCTGAGGTGGTGGTGCAGGCCTACCGTTGCAAATATATACCTGAGGTCGACCTGCTGGTGGTGGTGCTGGTGGCTGCACGTAGTTCTGATTTTCATCAACCTCATCCTTGTAATAGTCCTCCACCTCTGCAGTAGCACCAGGAACTACAGAAGCACCAACAGCAGTAGCAGCGGCACCAGAATTTTGTCCTGGCTCAATAGGAACACGTTGTGCTCCCCCTACTGTATCGCGGCGTAGAGCTGGTTGTGGGAGACGTTTGAGTAATTGATCAAACTTGGCGTCCAACTTGGTGTCAATTGACTTCTCAATGTCATCCATCTTCTCCATTGCCTTTGCAAAGCTGACCATCACGTCTTCCACCTGTTGACCCAACATTTGATGAAACTTATCATGAAGCTCCTTGTTCGTCATGTTCTCCCAGTCAATCTCGTCGTCTTGTGTTCCTGCCATAGTTAGCAGCAATAGAAACAGACAAGAATATGATCCTACAGACTACTGGAATATGGTGGTGGTGGGGTGTCACAAATCCGTCAAGCGAATCTCAAATTCTTACCAGTTCTTACCAAGCAACAGGTGGTGATCGGCAACCGTTGTAGTCAAAACTGTCAAAGCTTGGATAGAATGATTACCAGGGAGAGTCAAACGCATGACGTAGATGTATGTGGAGCTGGGAAGGCTTATAATATGGTAGCAAAAAGGGTCAGCAATAATCAATTCAGAGATGCAAAGTTGAATAAACGCTCAACAACGGTACTGTGCTGGTCCTAGGCTAGACCGTGCTAGAGACGTGAGCCTAGAACACTAACAAAATCACGGCACGACACGTAATCAAGGGAGGAGCACACTCTGAATTTTTTTCTCTTTTTTTCACTTTTTTCACCTTTTTTTTTGCTCCATAACATTTTTTTTGAAAAAGTCTACAAATGGTCTAAAACCTGCCTAGCCAGAATTTTCCAGACTTAGTTTTTTTGAAACTGGAAATCTTTTTCTTCTGCGGGAAGCATGACAATTCGGGAGTCCTACTCTGTCACGACTCGGAGTATGGAGTGATCTCGAAATCCAAAACAAAGAAATACTGGACTCGGACTGGTGGCGGAGATGAATCTGGTGGAACTCGGACTGGTGGCGGATATATGTTGCAGGTGGACTCGGATTGGCGTGATGGCGGCGAATATGTGATGGCGTATATGGACTCGGATTGGTGGTGATATGTGATGGTGGTATATGGCAGCGGCGATCAAGGTGGTGCGGTGGTGGTATATGGCAGCAGCAATGATGATGATGCGGTGGTGATATATGGCAGCGGCGACGTGACAACCTGTGAACAGAACTCGAAACTCTAAAGGACTAGACGCTAAGACCAGCAACTTGACACGATGATGCAACTGCAAATTCAACAAAGCAAAACACTAAAAATATTATGCAAAGGCTCAGATTGGTTCGGATATGAGGAACTAACCCTAATTTTTTTTGGCTTTTTCGTGGACTGTAGGTATGAAGAACAGACTCGATCTAAACTACGAAAAACGGTAAAATCTCACCGAGCAACTTGGAAATCTGATACCACTTGATAGAGGCAAAGGTGTCCCGTCTTTCGATTACATGGTGGCTATCGTTTTTGTGTAAGTCGACTTTGACGATCCGACTACGAACGTGCGAGGACGTCGCGCCTTAACAATCGCTAAACCAACTCCGAGAGGTTATTGACCATGCCAGAGCACGATCAACCTGACCACGAAGGTCTATTTCCTGCAAGCAAACGAAGAACAAGCAAGGAACTAAGATTGCAATCTGGATATTACGAATAACAGAGGAAAGCATTATTAATGAAGGTGGGGTTTTGTGACGCCTTTGTCTGGTCGTTGAACACAAACGAAGTACGCGAAGTTGCAGCTATGGCGAACTTTTAATCTGAACAAAACCCAAAGTCTAAACAGTGCCCTAAGGGCTGTATATATGGAGGAAGAGGGGGGGGGGCATTTTGTGGCCCTTGGTGGAGGGGTCCGAAACCAACCCTATCTCTTGTTTCCCCACAAATACGGACTCTAAAAATAGCCTATACTTCTATATTTTCGAAATTACATGGGCCTTGCCCAATAAAAAGGTGACGCAGCACCTAGAATAGCCCCTGGATGAAATTTATGAAGTGGCATCTTGTATATTTCGTCCAAGGCTTCATGCACTCGTTATGGTGGCTTCAAAGCCCTGAAATCATCACTTGTAACTCTGTTCTTGTTCCCCTTGCGCATGCCATCATCTCCATGCTTGGTCTTGCTCCAATGTTCATCCTTCTCCAAACTAGGTCCTTCATTTGTAAGCAAAACAAATGTATCCAATTTAGGCAGCATCATATTCTCATGACCATTACAATCATTACCAAGAAACGAAAGTACCTGGTAATTTCATTAGCGTGCACGAGCTCTAGTAATTGGTCCAATATGTATAGCAGCAGGGGCTGTGGGTGTAACAATGGTATTGATGTCCTCATCACTTATTCTCCTCATATCGATATCTCACCCAAAACTTGAAAACTTTAATCACACAAAACTTAGTGGAACTTCGTGAGATAGGTTAGTATGATAAAGAGCAAACCATTTCACTTTGGTATTGTCAAAGACAAGATTCATAATTGTTTCCATACAATGCCTACTGTAGCCTCTCATTTCCACAATTTATATTGAGCAATATAAGCCATAGAAACTAGAAAACAAGCAAACTATGCATTGAAAACAGAATCTGACAAAAACAGAACAGTCTCTAGTAATCTGTACTCCAACCATACTTCTGCTACTCCAAAAATTCTAAAAAATTAGGACAACGTAGAGAATTTGTATATCTATCACCTATAAAATTTCCATATCAAAAGCACGTTCCATTGAATGTACAAAATTCTTGGACTGAGAGCAAAAGTTTCTGTCTTTGCACAGATTAAAGTCAATGATCATCCACACTATCCCGAAGAATTTACTTGGCACTTTATTGAAACAAAAGCTATTAAACATGATTACTAAAGTAGCATAATTATGTTAAGACACAAAAAATAGTAGGTAAAAGTGTTGGGTTGTCTCCCAACAAGCACTTTTCTTTACTGCCTTTTAGCTAGGCATGATGAGTTCAATGATGCTCGCATAAAAGATAAGAATTGGAACATAACAAGAGCTTCATGAATTACATGACAAGCACACTTAAGTCTAGACCACTTCCTATTCATAGGGATTTTTTGAGCAAAAAATTTATGGGAACAAGAATCAACTAGCATAGGAAGGCAAAACAAGCAAAACTTATAGATTTTCAACACATAGAGAGGAAACTTGATATTATTACAATTCCTAAAAGCATAAGTTCCTCCCTCATAATAATTTTTAGTATCATCATGAATGAATTCAACAACATAGCCATCACATAATGCATTATTTTCATGATACATGAGCATATAAATTTTGTTACTCCCCAGATAAGCAAATTTATTCTCATGAATAGTAGTGGGAGCAAACTCAATAAAATAACTATCATGGGATTGAAAATTAAAATCATGATGACAAGTTTCATGGTTATCATTATTCTTTATAGAATACCTGTCATCACCATAATCATCATAGATAGGAACTTTGTTGTCATAATCAATTGAAACCTCTTCCAAAATAGTGGATTCATCACTAAATAAAGTCATGACCGCTCCAAATCCACTTTCATCAATATAATCATCATAAATTGGAGGCGTGCAATCATTATAAGAAATTTGCACATCAAATTTTGGGGGACTAAAAATATCATCTTCATCAAACATAGAATCCCCAAGCTTATGGCTTTGCATATCACTAGCATCATGGATATCCAAAGAACTCATACTAGCAACATTACAATCATGCTCATCATTCATGGATTCTATGCCAAACATTTTATAGCATTCTTCTTCTAACAATTGAGCACAATTTTCCTTTCCATCATTTTCACGAAAGACATTATAAAGAAGAATAATATGAGGCAACCTCAATTCCATTTTTTAGTTTTCTTTTTATGAACCAAACTAGTGATAAAACAAGAAAGTAAAAGAATCGATTGCAAGATCTAAAGATATACCTTCAAGCACTCCCCTTCCTAGAACCAACGCCAGAAAAGAGGTTCGTTGACGGGATGTGAGTGCCACTTACCTAGCCTCCGAGGCAACGACGCCAGAAAAGAGCTTGATGTCTACTTTGCAACTTTACTTTTGTAGACTCGTGTTGGGCCTCCAAGCGTAGAGTTTTGTAGGATAGTAGAAATTCTCCCTCAAGTGGATGACCTAAGGTTTATCAATCCATGGCAGGCGTAGGATGAATATGGTCTATCTCAAACAACCCCGCAACCGAATAACAAAGAGTCTCTTGTGTCACCAACACACCAAATACAATGATAATCTGTATAGGTGCACTAGTTCGGTGAAGAGATGGTGATACAAGTGTAATATGGATAGTAGATATTGGTTCTTGTAGTAGGAACAATAAAAACCAGCAAGGTAGCAATTGATAAAACGGAGAACAAACGGTATTGCAATGCTTGAAATGAGGCCTAGGATGCATACTTTCATTAGTACAATCTCTCAACAATGCTAACATAGTTGGATCATATGATTATCCCTCAAAGTGCGATAAAGAATTGATGTCTACTACATAACCTTCTTCTTGTAGACGTTGTTGGGCCTGCAAGTCCACAGGTTTGTAGGACAGTAGCAATTTTCCCTCAAGTGGATGACCTAAGGTTTATCAATCTGTGGGAGGCGTAGGATGAAGATGGTCTCTCTCAAACAACCCGGCAACCAAATAACAAAGAGTCTCTTGTGTCACCAACACACCCAATACAATGGTAAATTGTATAGGTGCATTATTTTGGCGAAGAGATGGTGATACAAGTGCGATATGGATGGTAGATATAGGTATTTGTAATCTGAAATAATAAAAACAGCAAGGTAACTAATGATAAAAGTGTGCGTAAACGGTATTGTAATGGTAGGAAACAAGGCATAGGGTCCATACTTTCACTAGTGCAAGTTCTCTCAACAATAATAACATAGATAGATCATATAACAATCCCTCAACATGGAACAAAGAGTCACTACAAATCCACTAATAGCGGAGAAGAAATGAAGAGATTATGGTAGGGTATGAAACCACCTCAAAGCTATTCTTTCAGATCAATCTATAAAAGAGTTCGTACTAGAATAACACCTTAAGATACAAATCAACCAAAACCCTAATGTCACCTAGATACTCCATTGTCACCTCAAGTATGCATGGGCATGATTATACAATATGCATCACACAATCTCAGATTCATCCAACCAACAAAAAGTACTTCAAAGAGTGCCCCAAAGTTTTTACCAGAGAGTCAAGAAAACGTGTGGCAACCCCTATGCATAGGTTCATGGGCGGAACCCACAAGTTGGTCACCAAAACATACATCAAGTGGCATGTGATATCCCATTGTCACCACAGATAAACACGGCAAGACATACATCAAGTGTTCTCAAATAAAGACTCAATCCGATAAGATAACTTCAAGAGGGAAAATCAATTCATCACAAGAGAGTAGAGGGGGAGAAACATCATAAGATCCAACTATAATAACAAAGCTCGCGATACATCAAGATAGTTCGATAGAGAGAACATGAGAGAGAGAGATAAAACACATAGCTACTGGTACATACCCTCAGCCCCAAGGGTGAACTCCTCCCTCCTCATCATGGAGAGCGCCGGGATGATGAAGATGGCCACCGATGATGGGTTCCCCCTCCGGCAGGGTGCCGAAATGGGCTCCCGAGAGGTTTTTCATGGCTACAGAGGCTTGCGGCGGCGGAACTCCCGATCTATCTTGATATTCGATGTTTTTAGGGTACGTAGGCTTATATAGGCGAAAGAAGTCGGTCAGGAGGTGCTCGAGGGGCCCACGAGACAGGGGAGCATGCCCTACAGGGGGTGCGCCCTCCTATCTCGTGGCTGCCTCGAGGATCTTCTAACGTGAACTCCAAGTCTCCAGGATCATATTCTTCCAAAAAATCACGCTGCTGAAGGTTTCATTCCGTTTGGACTCCATTTGATATCCCTTTTCTTCGAAATACTGAAACAGGCAATAAAACAGCAATATGGGCTGGGCCTCCGATTAATAGGTTAGTCCCAAAAGTAATATAAAAGTGAATAATAAATCCCGTAATCATTCAAAACAGATAATAAAATAGCATGAATGCTTCATAAATTATAGATACGTTGGAGACGTATCAGCATCCCCAAGCTTAATTCCTACTCGTCCTCGAGTAGGTAAATGATAAAGAAAGAATTTATGAAGTGTGAATGCTAGAAGGTGCACAAGTTTGATCAATGATAATTTAAATCACCTTTTCTAGCACGATAATATGTCATAACAGTAGTTCATCTCATAAAACTTCTCACGATAAAGTAACAAGCAATTCACATGTCAAAGCATAGACCATAAAATTTCTTGAAAACTAGCAAACTTTATTCTCAGTCATCAAACAATTGTAATTCATCTTATTTTCAGGAATAGAAAACTCCACATACTCAACTATCATATAGTCTTCTACAATTGCTAACACTCACGCAATACTAATGGTTATGGAGTTTCAATCGGACACTGAGAAAGATAGGGGCTTATAGTGTTGCCTCCCAACGTATTCACCTTTGGGTGATGTCAACAATAATAGTTCATGCTAACTTACATCCAATTGGATATATATATATATATCAGGATCTTCCTAACACGAGGTGCTTGCCAAAGGATAAAATGAAAAAGGAAAGGTGGAGATCACCTTGACTGTTGCATAAAGTAAAAGACATAAAGTAAAAGATAGGCCCTTCGCAGAGGGAAGCAGAGGTTGTCATGTGCTTTTAGGGTTGGATGCACAAAATCTTAATGCGAATGAACGTCACTTTATATTGCCACTTGTATATGGACCTTCATTATGCAGTCCGTCGCTTTTATTGCTTCCATAACAAGATCGTATAAATCTATTTTCTTCACACCAAAAGATCATACATATATAGAGAGCAATTTTTATTGCTTGCACCGATGATAACTTACTTGAAGGATCTTACTCAATCCATAGGTAGGTATGGTAGACTCTCATGGAAAAACTGGGTTTAAGGATATTTGGAAGCACAAGTAGTATCTCTACTTGGTGCAAGGAATTTTGGCTAGCATGAGGGGGAAAGGCAAGCTCAACATGTTTGAATGATCCATGACAATATACTTTAACTGAGAAGTCGGAAAACATAAACCATTACGTTGTCTTCCTTGACCAACTCAACTCTTTAGCATGTCATACTTAATGAGTGCTCCCAATTATAAAAGATGTCTAGGATAGTGTATTTATATGTGAAATCTCTCTTCCTTCATTATTCTTTCATGAATTGTTCGAATGACCAATACAATGCTTGCTAAACTTTAATATATTTTCAACCTCTACTTCTTACATGTGAAGTCATTACTCCCCATGCGATAAGCAAATGAGGCACATATAATTTCAGATTTATGACAGTCAACTCATTCAACAATTTACTCATAGGATATAAGTGAAGCACACGAGTAAATGAAAAACTACTCCAAAAAGATATAAGTGAAGGTCAATGAGTAGCTAAATAATTATGTAACTATGTGAAGACTCTCTCTCATTAAAGAATTTCAGATCTTGGTATTCTAATCAAGCAGCAAGTAAAACAAAATAAATTTACATTGCAACAATAGCACAACTCATGTGAGGAAGCAAAAACTTAGTCTCAACCGATACTAACCGATAGTTGTTGAAGAAGAAAGGTGGATGCCTACCGGGGCATCCCCAAGCTTAGATGCTTGAAACTTCTTGAAATATTATCTTGGGGTGCCTTGGGCATCTCCAAGCTTGAACTTTTGTGTCTCCTTAATTCCTCTCATATCATGGTTTCTCTTTTTATCAAAAGCTTCATCCACACCAAACTTAACAAGAACTCGTGAGATAGGTTAGTATAAACCAATGCAAAACCTTATCATTTTCTACTGTAACAAATCACTAAAATTATTATTCAACATTGCATACTAAATGCCTCTGCATATTCAATACTCCTATCCTCAAATAGAATCATTAAACAAGCAAACATATGCAAACATAACAGCAATCTGCCAAAACAGTACAGTCTATAAAGAATGCAAGATTCATCATACTTCCCTAACTTAAAAAATTATGAAATAAAATTCCCACTGTAATTAATTTATCATATATCAATATGCAAAAAGTTTCAACATTATATCATTTTCTGACTTTTCTAGGGAATTTTTGCAACAGCGGTAAACTTTCTGTTTTCAAACAGCAACATGTATACTAGCAAAATAAGCACGGTAAAGGCTATCCTTGACATTTTTTTATTGAAAATAAAGATGCAAAACATTATTCTAAATATAAGAAAGAAAATACTAACAAAAGAAAATGACGCTCCAAGCAAAACACATATCATGTGGTGAATAAAAATATAGCTCCATGTAAAGTTACCGATGAACGAAGACGAAAGAGGGGATGCCTTCCGGGGCATCCCCAAGCTTAGGCTCTTGGTTGTCCTTGAATATTACCTTGGGGTGCCTTGGGAATACCCAAGCTTAGGCTCTCGCCACTCCTTATTCCATAGTCCATCGAATCTTTACCCAAAACTTGAAAACTCCACAACACAAAACTAAACAGAAAACTCGTAAGCTCCGTTAGTATAAGAAAATAAAACCACCACTTAGGTACCGTAATGAACTCATTCTAAATTCATATTGGTGTAATATCTACTTTACTCCAACTTATCTATGGTTCATACCCTTCGATACTACTCATAGATTCATCAAAATAAGCAAAGAACACATAGAAAACAGAATCTGTCAAAAACAGAACAGTTTGTAGTAATCTGTATCAAACATCTACTTCTGGAACTCCAAAAATTCTACCAAATTAGTAAGACCTAAGTAATTTGTGTACCAATCCAGAACAGAAAGAATAAGATCAGAATCACGTTTCTGTCAATTAACAAAACTAAATGACTGAGTGCAAAAGTTTCTAATTTTCAGCAGGATCAACACAACTATCACCAAAAGCTATCCTAAAGGTCTTACTTGGCACTTTATTGAAATAAAAGCTATAAAACATGATTACTACAGTAGCATAATCATGTGAACACACAAAAACAGTAAGGATAAATATTGGGTTGTCTCCCAACAAGTGCATTTTTTAATGCCTTTCTAGCTAGGCATGATGATGGCAATGATGCTCACATAAAAGATAAGAATTGAAACATAACGGGAGCATCATGAAGCATATGACTAGCACATTCAAGTCTAACCCACTTCCTATGCATAGGGATTTTGTGAGCAAACAACTTATGGGAACAATAATCAACAAGCATAGGAAGGTAAAACAAGCATAGCTTCAAGATTTTTAACACATAGGGAGGAAACTTGACATTATTGCAATTCCTACAAGCATATGTTCCTCCCTCATAATAATTTTAAGTAGCATCATGAATGAATTCAACAATATAACCATCACCTAAAGCATTATTTTTATGATCTACAAGCATAGAAAATTTACTACTCTCTACATAAGCAAATTTCTTCTCATGAATAGTAGTGGGAGCAAACTCAACAAAATAATTATCATGTGAGGCATAATCCAATTGAAAACTAAAATCATGATGACAAGTTTCATGGTTATCATTATTCCTAATAGCATACAAGTCATCACAATAATCATCATAGATAGCAACTTTGTTCTCATAATCAATTGGAACCTCTTCCGAAATAGTGGAATCATCACCAAATAAAGTTGGCACTCTTCCAAATCCACTTTCATGTTCATCACAATAAGATTCAAAATCCTCCAAAATAGTGGGATCACTACTTCCTAAAGTTGACAATCTTCCAAACCCACTTTCATCAATGTAATCATCATAAATAGGAGGCATGCTTTCATTAAAATAAATTTGCTCATCAAAACTTGGGGGACTAAAAATATCATATTCATCAAACATAGCTTCCCCAAGCTTGTGGCTTTGCATATCATTAGCATCACAGATATTCAAGGAATTCATACTAACAACATTGCAATCATGCTCATCATACAAAGATCTAGTACCAAATATTCTAATGCATTCTTCTTCTAGCAATTGAACACAATTTTCCTTTCCATCAAACTAACGTAAGATATTAAAAAGACGAAGCGTATGAGACAAACTTAACTACATTTTTTTGTAGTTTCTTTTGTAAACTAAACTAGTGATAAAACAAGAAACAAAAATATTCGATTGGAAGATCTAAAGATATACCTTCAAGCACTCACCTCCCCGGCAACAACGCCAGAAAAGAGCTTGATGTCTACTACACAACCTTCTTCTTGTATACGTTGTTGGGCCTGCAAGTGCACAGGTTTGTAGGACAGTAGCAAATTTCCCTCAAGTGGATGACCTAAGGTTTATCAATCCGTGGGAGGCGTAGGATGAAGATTGTCGGTGTACTAGAGTAGGGGTACCCTATTACCCCGAACTAGTGCACGGGCAGTTGCAGCGCCCCGCGGCAAGGCTTGCCGCGTGACCGCCAGGACCCTCTGTGGTTCCCTTGAAGACCATTCAAGAACAAAGTACTCAAACCAAGGCCCCGGTAAGAGGAGCTTGCCGGGAAGGCCAACCGAGGCCCCGGTAAGAGGAGCTTGCCGGGAAGGCCAACCAATGCCCCGGCAAGAGGAGCTTGCCGGGAAGAGACAAGACCCCGGCAAGAGGAGCTTGTCGGGAAGGCCACTCAAGACATACAAAGAAAGCTTGCCGCGACGCGCCCTGCGTCCCGGCAAGATCCGGCGAGCGACAAGCTTCCGAACGCGACAAGACGACGGCCGCGGCAAGGAGCTTGCCGCGGGAAACCCCCACTGCGTGCCCGCACTCCAGCTCACCTGCTAACGTGTCGCTCTGGGACTCTCCCAGAGCGCACGTGGCGGGAGGCCGTGCAGCTAGGGGTACATGGTGGCAAGCGGAGATGAAGAGAAGCCCATCGTGGCAAACGGTGGCACTCCTACGGTCACCTTTTGCACTGTTTAGGAGACTCAGACAGGCATTTAATGCCCTTGTCCCCTGCCGTCAGAGTTAGGTAGGGTGCATTGTATCCATAGTAGCGGTAGCTGCACCTACCGCATCCTTTTCCATTTTTACCCTTCTTGTCTACGTTGCCCCCTGTCGGTGACCCCTTGAGTATAAAAGGAGGCCCAAGCGCAACGTAGAAAGGGTTCCGAGGGTCGGAGAGTTCATAGGCTCGGCCAGCTCGGCTCGTTGAACACCAAAAACACTCTTACGCTCAGTCTGGCAGCGTCCATCGCTCCTGAGCAAGAATCCAATATACACAAACAAGCAGCAGTAGGGTTTTACGCATCCGTGCGGCCCGAAGCTGGGTAAAAATCTCCCCGCGTGCACTGCCTCGATCCGCTCTTTGTGCGCTCTCCGCCCCCCACCGAACCGAAAAGGGGCCCTGTCCCCGTAGGTGTTGGCGGGAATCAGCATCGCCCCCGACATCTCTGGCGCACCAGGTAGGGGGCGTCGAGATCGTGCGAACCCGATCCGGCGGGCATGCAAGCTAAATCCTCATCGTCATGGCTCCCAAGGAGCGGGCGAGCAAAAGAACGACGCCAGTGCGGCAACAAAAAAAAGCTAAGTCGTGCAAAACTTTAGATATTTCCTTTCTATATAAAGTTATCCGCCTCGGAGATCTTGTTCTTTGTACGAAAAACCTGTGCGCGGACGAATCAACTCGTAGCTAGTCATGCCCTTACTTTGTTTCGAGTCCACTCAACAACTTAAGTGAGCTGCTAGCGCCCTTACTTTGCTTCGAGTCCGCTCAGCAACTTAAGAGAGCTGCTAGCGCCCTTACTTTGTTTCGAGTCCGCTCAACAACTTAAGCGAGCTGCAACTAGTTGCGACAAGGTTACTTGTCGGTAGCGACCCCGCCAGCAGGCTGCTGAAGTTCCGCACTCGGCGCTCGCGGCAAGGGTGCCTGCACCGGCAAGTTTCCCTAGAAAGCATAGGGTGGACGTACAAAGAGGGGATGAACAGGAAGATAGCATGCGTTATTTATTTGAGATTTCTGCATAGACCTGTATGCCGAGGAGCCTTCTCGGGGCTAGTTGCGCTCCATGATCGCCTCGAGTCCGCTCGGCAACTTGTGCGGTTGCGCTAGAACCAAGAAGGTAAACCTTTCCGGGAGGCGTTGTTCCCGAATAGCCGCTGAGGGCCCGTTCCCTCAAGCGCTACTGGCTGGATCGTACGCACCGGAAAGCATTCCAGCAGGCATAGGGAATATGCAGCGAAAGTTGAAATTCGCAAGCAAGTTGAGTGCACTCCGGACGCTAATCACTTGCTATGTTTGAACGCAGTTATGGCCCGGGGGCTGGCGACGTCCTTAGGGCCAATCTTTTCGGTGTCAAGAACAACGAAGTTCTTCGCCATAAGCCTTTCCGGCAACGATCTTGCCGGGAGCCGGTGTCAAGAACAACGAAGTTCTCCGCCATAAGCCTTTCCGGCAACGATCTTGCCGGGAGCCGGTGTCAAGAACAATGAAGTTCTTCGCCATAAGCCTTTCCGGCAACGATTTTGCCGGGAGCCGGTGTCAAGAACAACGAAGTTCTTCGCCATAAGCCTTTCCGGCAACGATCTTGCCGGGAGCCGGTGTCAAGAACGATGAAGTTCTTCGCCATAAGCCTTTCCGGCAACGATTTTGCCGGGAGCCGGTGTCAAGATAAACGAAGTTCTTCGCCATAAGCCTTTCCGGCAACGATCTTGCCGGGAGCCGGTGTCAAGAACGATGAGGTTCTTCGCCATAAGCCTTTCCGACAATGATCTTGCTGGGAGCCGGTGTCAAGAACGACGAAGTTCTTCGCCATAAGCCTTTCCGGTAACGATCTTGCCGGGAGCCGGTGTCAAGAACCACGAAGTTCTTCGCCAAAAGCCTTCCTGGCAACCAGCTTGCCGGAAGCCGGCATCGAGAACGTCAAAGTTCTCTGCTGAAGACAAAAGCCTTCCTGGCAACCAGCTTGCCGGAAGCCGGCATCGAGAACGTCAAAGTTCTCTGCTGAAGACAAAAGCCTTCCTGGCAACCAGCTTGCCGGAAGCCGGCATCGAGAACGTGAAAGTTCTCTGCTGAAGATAAAAGCCTTCCTGGCAATCAGCTTGCCGGAAGCCGGCATCGAGAACGTCAAAGTTCTCTGCTGAAGATAAGAGCCTTCCCGACAAGCCAGTATCGCCGGGGGCTGTGAGTGCCAAGAATCGTCCACGGCAAACCAGAGTTGCCGAGGGCTGCGCTATCAGATAAGTCTTTCATCCCTCATCATGCATCCTCTTATGGACTGGGGAATGCGAAACCACGTTTGTTCCCGGAAACTGCCGTGCTCCCTCGACTCTAGGCCCTGGGGCTTGTTCTCGGGGCCAAGTTCGGTCGTAGTCGCGGCAGCAAGGGGATGAAGCGAGGAAAACCGCACCCATCTCGTCCCTGCCTCCGTCAAAAGCGTGAGAAAGGTCGAGCGATGTGGGAAGGCGGCAGGGTCTGTTGCCGGGAGATGAAATGTCTGTCCGAAGGATACCAAGGATTTGCTCCTTGGCGTGGGTTTAACTCGCGAGACAAATACCCCGGCAAGCATCCCCTTTCATTAAAAAAACATCCCACTCAGGTACAGTCCATAGAGGATGGAAAACATGAAAGAGAGGATTACAAATTTTAGATACAGCTAAGGCCCGAAGGCTTACAAATTAAAAAGATAAGATGCCCGTGATCCCTTTCCTGTCCCTCTTTTCAGGAGGCAGGTCAAGGAGGCGAAAAGGGCAAAAGGAGTGCCTAGGCGAGCTACGGGTGCCAGAAGACACCAAGGGAACATCCCCGGGGGGCCGTCCAAAGGCTGGACGGCGACGGCGACGCCGGAAGCGGGGCTCGAAGACGGGGCGGCGGGATGTCAGCACGCTGTCGAGGGCACCACGCCCTCGTACTCCGGCTTGACGGCCTTGTCTCCTGCCCTCTTCCCCTTCCGCAGCCTCCCTACGCCAGCCGCCCAAGGAGACGACCCCGGGGAGTCCAAGAAGCCGGCGACGCGGATGATGGAGTCGCCGGTGCCGTGCAAGGCGGCGCCCGACGCCTAGTCGGACCCGCTACTCTGCCGCCCGCTACCCTCGTCGTCGCTGTCGCTCCCCTCCTCGTCGCTCTCGCTCGAGGAGGAGCCTTCGCTGTCGGAGGAGCTATCCACGCAGCACTTCGCCCGAGTGCCGAAGCACCCGAAGGCCTTGACGGAGAGGAGATCGCCCTCCATCAACTTAAAATGGAGGGTAAACCCCTCCGTCAAGCTGTGGATGCGGGCAAACGTCTTCCACCCTCGATCAAGATACATCACATTAGGGGCTGGGAATGCAACGCGGACTCGCGTGCCGCTGATCCCACAGCCCCTCATGTGCAGTCTCAGCGTCTCGGGAGGCTCCACTTCCATCGTGCGCGCAAACGGAGCAGGAAGCCGGAGGCGACGACGAGGCGCCCGACGCAGCCTGATGAAGAACTCGCAAGGGTCGTCCCCTATATGGACTGCCGTGGGGGGAAGAGCCGCCGGCGGAGGTGAATCTGACGCGCCGCCCCGTCCGCCTCTTCCCCGAGCGCCTCGACCTCGTCCTCGACCTTGTCCGCGACCTCGTCCTCTTCCTCTTCCCCCCAAGACCGGCTCTGCCACCACGGGCGCAGAAGAAGGAGAGAGGCGATGTCTGGCGGCGACCCTCGCCGCCACCGAGGAAGGGCCTGGGTTCCCTTTCTCCATGGCAGATGAGAGAAAGGGGAGCAGAAGCTGAAGAAAGGAGAAGATGAGAGAGTGCGGGTTTTCCATGCTCCCATCCCGCTCTTCATAAAGGAGCAAGGTGGGGGCTCGGCCGCCCCGCTCAGCGAATCAAGGCACGGGAAGGGCAGGGAGTCGGGGCCAACCCGCTCGCGATGGCCCAGTTTCCCAATCCACCGTTCGTGACCTCAAGCGCATGGGAGCCGCGTGGCGGGGATGCAGAACTGAGGCGACAGATGAGGCAGCATCGCTCCGCCCCGTGAACGCGGGGAGTGGACGTCCCGAAAACCGCGCACCAGCCCCATCCAGTAAATGCACCGCGCCCTCACACCTACCTCCGTTTAAGGAGGAGGGCGTGAATCGTCCCCATCATCATGGCCTGACGCATGCTCGGGGGGCTTAGCCCCACGCACGCCACCCACGATCTCTCCCACGACGCCGTGTTTGACGCGTGCCGTTCTGGGCGTGCGCGGTGGGAGCAGAGTTAGATTCGGCGTGACCTAGGCCCAGCGTGCCCGTGCACTGTTTTGGGCCTGGCCCAACAGCGCTCGGCACCGTGTATGGCCCAGGCCCGGGGGCTCCTGTCGGTGTACTAGAGTAGGGGTACCCTATTACCCTGAACTCGTGCACGGGCAGTTGCAGCGCCCCGCGGCAAGGCTTGCTGCGTGACCGCCAGGACCCTCTATGGTTCCCTTGAAGACCATTCAAGAACAAAGTACTCAAACCAAGGCCCCGGTAAGAGGAGCTTGCCGGGAAGGCCAACCGAGGCCCCGGTAAGAGGAGCTTGCCGGGAAGGCCAACCAAGGCCCCGGCAAGAGGAGCTTGCCGGGAAGAGACAAGACCCCGGCAAGAGGAGCTTGTCGGGAAGGCCACTCAAGACATACCAAGAAAGCTTGCCGCGACGCGCCCTGCGTCCCGGCAAGATCCGGCGAGCGACAAGCTTCCGGATGCGACAAGACGACGGCCGCGGCAAGGAGCTTGCCGCGGGAAACCCCCACTGCGTGCCCGTGCTCCAGCTCACCTGCTAACGTGTCGCTCTGGGACTCTCCCGGAGCGCACGTGGCGGGAGGCCGTGCAGCTAGGGGTACGTGGTGGCAAGCGGAGATGAAGAGAAGCCCATCGTGGCAAACGGTGGCACTCCTACGGTCACCTTTTGCACTGTTTAGGAGACTTAGACAGGCATTTAATGCCCTTGTCCCCTGCCGTCAGAGTTAGGTAGGGTGCACTGTATCCACAGTAGCGGTAGCTGCACCTACCGCATCCTTTTCCATTTTTACTCTTCTTGTCTACGTTGCCCCCTGTCGGTGACCCCTTGAGTATAAAAGGAGGCCCAAGCGCAACGTAGAAAGGGTTCCAAGGGTCGGAGAGTTAAGAGGCTCGGCCAGCTCGGCTCGTTCAACACCAACAACACTCTTACGCTCAGTCTGGCAGCGTCCATCGCTCCTGAGCAAGAATCCAATATACACAAACAAGCAGCAGTAGGGTTTTACGCATCCGTGCGGCCCGAAGCTGGGTAAAAATCTCCCCGCGTGCACTGCCTCGATCCGCTCTTTGTGCGCTCTCCGCCCCCCACCGAACCGAAAAGGGGCCCTGTCCCCATAGGTGTTGGCGGGAATCAGCATCGCCCCCGACATCTCTCCAGAGATGTCGGGGGCGATGCTGATTCCCGCCAACACCTATGGGGACAAAGATGGTCTCTCTCAAACAACCCTGCAACCAAATAACAAAGAGTCTCTTGTGTCCCCAACACACCCAATACAATGGTAAATTGTATAGGTGCACTAGTTCGGTGAAGAGATGGTGATACAAGTGCAATATGGATGGTAGATATAGGTATTTGTAATGTGAAATAATAAAAACAGCTAGGTAACTAATGATAAAAGTGTGCGTAAACGGTATTGCAATGGTAGGAAATAAGGCATAGGGTTCATACTTTCACTAGTGCAAGTTCTCTCAACAATAATAACATAGATACATCATATAACAATCCCTCAACATGCAACAAAGAGTCACTCCAAAGCCACTCATATCGGAGAACAAACGAAGAGATTATGGTAGTGTACGAAACCACCTCAAAGCTATTCTTTCGGATCGATCTATAAAAGATTCCGTACTAGAATAACACCTTAAGATACAAATCAACCAAAACCCTAATGTCACCTAGATACTCCATTGTCACCTCAAGTATCCGTGGGCATGATTATACGATATGCATCACACAATCTCAGATTCATCCAACCAACACAAAGTATTTCAAAGAGTTCCCCAAAGTTTCTACCGGAGAGTCAAGGAAACATGTGCCAACCCCTATGCATAGGTTCATGGGCGGAACCCGCAAGTTGGTCACCAAAACATACATCAAGTGGCACGTGATCCCATTGTCACCACAGATAAACACGGCAAGACATACATCAAGTGTTCTCAAATAAAGACTCAATCCAATAAGATAACTTCAAGAGGGAAACTCAATTCATCACAAGAGAGTAGAGAGAACACGAGAGAGAGAGAGATCAAAAACATAGCTACAGGTACATACCCTTAGCCTCGAGGGTGAACTACTCCCTCCTCGTCATGGAGAGCACCGGGATGATGAAGATGGCCACCGGTGATGGGTTCCCCCTCCGGCAGGGTGCTGGAACGGGCTCCCGAGAGGTTTTTGGTGGCTACAGAGGCTTGTGGCGGCGGAACTCCCAGTCTATCTTAATATTCGATGTTTTTAGGGCACGTAGGCTTATATAGGCGAAAGAAGTCGGTTGGGAGGTGCTCTAGGGGCCCA
>NC_041381.1:235018984-235029644 GCF_002162155.2 Triticum dicoccoides | reverse complement strand
GAGGATCTTCTGACGTGAACTCCAAGTCTCCAGGATCATATTCTTCCCAAACATCACGTTGCCGAAGGTTTCATTCCATTTGGACTCCATTTGATATCCCTTTTCTTCAAAATACTGAAATAGGCAATAAAACATCAATATGGGTTGGGCCTCCGGTTAATAGGTTAGTCCCAAAAGTAATATAAAAGTGAATAATAAAGCCCGTAATCATTCAAAATAGATAATAAAATAGCATGAATGCTTCATAAATTATAGATACGCTGGAGACGTATCAAGAATCACTCCCGAGTTCCTATTAGCGAAGAACAAAATATAGAAATTGTTTGTAGGGGACGAAGCCACCTCAAAGCAATTCTTTCCAATCAATCTATCCTAGAGTTCGTACTAAAATAACAGCAAGCCATTCTTTCTGATCGATCTAATCAAGAGTTCGTACAAAAATAACACCATATGGTACATATCAACCAACTCTAATAGCACCTAGATACCCAAATGTCATCGCGAGTACCCATGAGTTAATTATATAATATGTATCAAACTATTTCAGATTCATAATACTCAATCCACACAAAGTACTATAAGGAGACCACAAAGTTTCTATCGGATAAAAGATAATATAAACATACATCAACCCCTATGCATAGATTACCACAAAGTCACCTCGGGAATCAGCAAGTTTAGTGCGATAACATATATCAAGTGAATCCAAATAATACCCCATTGTCACCACGGGTATTCATATGCTAGACATATATCATGTGTTCTCAGATCTGAACATTCAATCTGACAAGACAAAACTTCAAAGGATAAAGACTCAATTCATGACAACAAGTGTAGAGAGGGGAGAAACATCATATGATCCATATATGTTAACAAAGCCAATGATACATCAAGATTGTGACATCTCAAGATCGCGCGCGAGAGAGGTTAGACATATAGCTACTGGTACAAACCCTCAGACCCGAGGATGGACTACTCCCTCCTCATCGTGGTGGCCGCCAGGATGATGAAGACTATGTTTTTAGTTTCGGCCAAAAAAAGCAGATTTCAGCCGAATTTCAGCCATCTCAGCCTGGGGAGAAATCTATCTTCGACCAAAATTGGTACAATTTGAGACATTCCGGTCAAAATTTAGCGAAATTTTAGTCAAATTTTGGCCGTAATTTTTGAAAATGGCCGAAATTCGGCCATCTCGGCCTTGGGCAAAAAGAAAATCTCTAACCAAAAGTCAAAACACTGGATGAATATGTCCACCGGTGATGATTCCCCCTCCGGCAGGGTGCGGGAATGGGGCCCCGATTGGTTTTCGGTGGCTACAAAGGCTTGCGGAGACGGAACTTCCGATCGAGGGTTATTTCTGATGGTTTCTCTATTTATGGGATTTTTTGGCGTCGGTTTCACGCGAAGTTGGGCATCGAGGTGAGCACAACCCACCGGGGGACGGACAAGGGCCCAGGCGTGCCCCGGTGTCTTGTGCCCTACTCCTTCACATTCTGGTCCTTCCACGAATCTTCGAGGGTCTCTTTTGTTCCAATAAAAATGGTCAAAAAGTTTTAGCTAATTAGGAGAAATTTCATTTCTACACAAAAAACAACAACATGGTAGTTCTGCTGAAAACAGCGTTAGTCCGGTTAGTTCGATGCAAATCATACCAAAAGCATATAAAATTGTTTTAAACATGGCATGCATACTTCATAAATATAGATACGTTGGAGACGTATCACAGTCCACCTAAGTTTAGTCCCACCTCGCTCCGCGAACAGGGTGTTTACCAGTTACTTCTCAAACTATCACAACCACTTGGTCTTCATTGAACTCTTTGTGTATAATTTGTGGCTGCAATATGAGTCTTCTCCAGTTCCTAAGCCGGTGAGGACTCATATTAACAATTCAGATTGTACACAAAAGGATCATTGATGACCAATGTATTTTTGCATGCTTACACTTAGCAGCAGCGCGTTTTATGAGACGGCGCTACCGCTAGGGAGTTTAACAGTAGAGAGGTACACAGAAGGGCGCTACAGCTAAAGCCATCCTATTTTCCCCACCAGGCCGCCCCTCACTCTCCTCTCTCCGCTCCACTCACTCTCCCCCGCACCCTGTCGTCTGCTGCTGCTGCATTACCGCCTGCTATTGCCGCCGTCGCCCCTCCCTCCTCCATCCCGCCACTGTCGCCCCCTCCCTCCCTAGCCCCCTCCACCATCCCGCTGCAGTAGCTCCTCCTACCTCCCTCCTCCTCCCTCCCCCCTCCTTCCCCCCTCTTCCCTCCTTCCTCTCACTCCTCCCTCCCTCCTTCCTACCCCTCCTCCCTCCCTCCCTTCTCTATGTTCCTGTAGAATGTAGGTAGTTTAAATGTAGATTTTAGAATGTAGACATTGTAGAATGTAGGTTTTGTAATAGAATAGATTTTTAGCCTATTTTAGGTGTTTTGAATAGAATAGGAAATTTTAGGTCTTTCGATTAGAAATTGTAGTAATGGAAATTTTTAGTTGGTAGAATTCAAAAAATGTTCTTTACTTGCTATATTCTGAACTTAGGGCATATTTTTAGGGTTTAGTAAAAGAAATAGTAATATTGGATGATGATGTAGATGTTTTAGGTATAGAACATTTTGAATAGATGATGATGTAGATTTTTAGTAGAACTAGTTTATTTAGTGTTGCTCAAGAATTGCTCATATGATGTAGATATAAACATCTATATCTAGTGTTGCTCAAATAGGATATGTGCTTGCCCAAGTGGCCATGTTTGTAGGTAACACCTCTGAGTGGCCTATGTTTTGCCGGAGTGTTGATTAATTTCTGTTCCGGCAAATTTCAGGCGATCGATATGGCCTTTTTTAGCAAATGTCATGCCGGATTTTTCCGTGAATTTTTGCATGACTTGAGCTAGAATATGTAGGAAATATCGAGTGGCCTGGTTTAGTTTTCTTGTGGTTCAGTTTAGGTTAATCATATGGCAGTTCTTGTTATATGTTTTTCTTTCCTCTGAAGTGGATCGTTAATCCTTTTTTAATATTGCCTTAGGAAAATGGCGCTACCACCACCACCACCATGTCGATTGTGCAAGTCAAGATACGCCGGCAGCCTTGCAACTGGCATGTTGTTCGACTTCTACTTCCAGTCGAATTTTCTCCCTATGGCTGTAACAAAATATATGAAACTTGTAACTATTTTGTTTTTAGTGTTATTGGCATTAATGCATTTGTTTATATCACTGTGTATACACAGATCGTCCCATGCAATGTGAGGTTGGTATTCAAAAAGATGACCAGAGACACTGTGACCTTTGAGGCTCCCGTGGGCCCCTACACTATGGACGTAGAGAAAGGACAAAATATGTCGTACATGGGAGGAGATGGAAGGGACCGTTTCATCTCCCACGTGGGTATCACTAGTGGTGAGTTGATCAGCTTCTCCTGCAGAGCAGAAAGACCCAAGCTAGCCATCATTTATGTCAACACGGAGGAAGATGATGAGGACCCACTTGATGAAGCCATCTATACTCAAAGAATAAGGCTGAGCGAGGAGGTGTGCAAGCAATGGGACATAATTCCGCCACATGCTGACTTTGTCGGGGTGCCATTCGTGACCCGCCTGACAAGTACCATTGTTGATTGCACTAGTAGAAAAGGGGGCAATGGTCCAGGCCGGGCCAGCCCATTAGTCCCGGTTCAATCCAGCACCAGGACCAATGGGGGCATTGGACCCGGTTCGTGAGCCACGAGGGCCGGTGGGCCACGTGGGCCATTGGTCCTGGTTCGACTGGACCTATTGGTCCCGGTTGGTGGGACGAACCGGGACCAATGGGCCTCGCTCCTAGCCCACCACCATTGGTCCCGGTTGGTGGCTTGAACCGGGACCAAAGGCTGCCCTTTAGTCCCGGTTCTGGCCACAAACTGGGACCAATTAGTTGCCTATATATACCCCTCGCCCGCGAGCAGAGCACTCCCACTGCTCTATTTTTCGTGGCCGGCGAGGGGAGAGCTTTGTGGTGCTCTAGCTCACCTCCTATGCACACGAGGTGTTCGATGGAATGCCCGAGCCACACTACTTAAGCTTTCTCCTCTCCAAGCTCGACCTCCAAGCTCCATTTTCCTCAATATTTGTCTAGGTTTAGCGGTCCGTCACGTCCCGTCCCTGTCTTCACCGCCGTCGATTGCCTGCGCCGATCTCGTCGCCGGCACCACCGTGGTGAGCCTCTTGTTCTTATCTTCTTTCTGAAAGGAAAAAAAATTCTTACTTGTATGTTATATAGATACTTGTATAATTTTCTTACTTTTATTATTGCATCTTATATAGTGCGATGGTTTTGGTATCCGCCCCCGTCGGCCCTCGTCCTGTCTATGATTCGGATGTGGTATATATTATCTTTTCATAACTATTGGTTCATTTATTGTTTATGACAATTATGCCGACCAATGTGACATAGATTTTATTTATCTAGGAGGTTGTTGAACCGGAAATTCCAACCGACCCTATTGTCGAGAGGTTAAATTTAGTTGAAGAAGAAAACAATTTGTTGAAGGAAAAAATTAGAAAAATTGAGGAGGAGAAGATGATATTGGAGTTGCATGTTGCGGATGTCGTCGATGATCACAAGATCAAGATGGATGCAATGCGCTTGAAGATTAGAAAATATGCCATTCATACCGAGGCTTGGTATCATTATGCCGTTGGATCAGTTGTTACATTGGTTGCGATTATGATCGCATTTGTTTTCGCATTGAAATGTTTTACATAGTTTCAGTGTATGGTTTAATTAATTTAGATGCTCTGCAGAGCTTTATGTTGTTAGATGAGAACTATGTATGTACTTCGGTTTTAATGTGATGATGAACTTCTATTAATTTGGTCACTTAATTATCTATTCATGATGTTCTGTAATGATTTTTGACACACTTAATTATATATAATGCACGCAGATGAACCGGCAATGGATGTACGGTTCAAGACACACCTCCGAGTACATTAAGGGCGTGCATGATTTTCTCGAAGTGGCTGAGGAAAACAAGCAGAATGGTTTTATGTGTTGTGCATGCCCTATATGTGGGAATACGAAGTCTTACTCTGACCGGAAAATCCTCCACACCCACCTGCTTTACAAGGGTTTCATGCCACACTATAATGTTTGGACGAGGCACGGAGAAATAGGGGTTATGATGGAAGACGGCGAAGAAGAAGAGTGCGATGACAACTATGTGCCCCCTGAATACGGTGATGCTAGAGGAACCAAATGATGTGCCCAATGATGATGATCTCTGCCAGGTCATTGTAGATGCAAGGACGCAATGTGAAAGTCAAAAGGAGATACTGAAGTTCGATCGCATGTTAGAGGACCACAAAAAAGGGTTGTACCCCAATTGCAAAGATGGCAACACAAAGCTCGGTACCATATTGGAATTGCTGTAGTGGAAGGCAGAGAATGCTGTGCCTGACAAAGGATTTGAGAAGCTACTAAAAATATTGAAGAAAAAGCTTCCAAAGGATAACGAATTGCCCGACAGTACATACACAACAAAGAAGGTCGTATGCCCTCTAGGATTGGAGGTGCAGAAGATACATGCATGCCCTAATGACTGCATCCTCTACCGCGGTGCGTACAAGGATCTGAACGCATGCCCGGTATGCGGTGCATTACGGTATAAGATCAGACGAGATGACCCTGGTGATGTTGACGGCGAGCCCCCCAGGAAGAGGGTTCCTGCAAAGGTGATGTGGTATGCTCCTATAATACCATGGTTGAAACGTCTGTTCAGAAACAGAGAGCATGCCTAGTTGATGCGATGGCACAGTAAGGACCGTAAGAAAGATGGGAAGTTGAGAGCACCCGCTGACGGGTGGCAGTGGAGAAAAATCGAGAGAAAGTACTGGGATGAGTTTGCAAGTGAGCCAAGGAACATACGGTTTGCTTTAAGCGCGGATGGCATTAATCCTTTCAGGGAGCAGAGCAGCAATCACAACACCTGGCCCGTGACTCTATGTATGTATAACCTTCCTCCTTGGATGTGCATGAAGAGGAAGTTCATTATGATGCCAGTTCTCATCCAAATCCCTAAGCAACCTGGCAACGACATTGATGTGTACATAAGGCCATTAGTTGAAGAACTTTTACAGCTGTGGAATGGAAACGGTGTACGTATGTGGGATGAGCACAAACAGGAGGAATTTAACCTAAAGGCATTGCTGTTTGTGACCATCAACGATTGGCCCGCTCTCAGTAACCTTTCAGGACAGACAAACAAGGGATACCACGCATGCACGCATTGTTTACTTGACACCGACAGTATATACCTGGCAAGCTGCAGGAAGAATGTGTACCTGGGCCATCGTCGATTTCTTCCGACCAACCATCAATGTCGAAAGAAAGGCAAGCATTTCAAAGGCGAGGCAGATCACCGGAAGAATCCCGCAATGCGTATCGGTGATCATGTACTTGCTATAGACAATGATTTACACGTAATATTTGGAAAGGGTCCCGGCGGACTAGCTGTTCCGAGTGACGCTGGGGAACACACACCCATGTGGAAGAAGAAATCTATATTTTGTGACCTACCCTACTGGAAAGACCTAGAGGTCCGCTCTTCGATCGACGTGATGCACATGACGAAGAACCTTTGCGTGAACCTACTAGGCTTCTTGGGCGTGTATGGGAAGACAAAAGATACAACTGAGGCACGGGAGGACCTGCAACGTTTGCACGAAAAAGACGTCATGCCTCCAAAGCAGTATGAAGGTCCTGCCAGCTATGCTCTTACCAAAGAAGAGAAGGAAATCTTCTTTGAATGCCTGCTTAGTATGAAGGTCCCGACTGGCTTCTCGTCGAATATAAAAGGAATAATAAATATGGCAGAGAAAAATTTTCAGAACCTAAAGTCTCATGACTGCCACGTGATTATGACACAACTGCGTCCGGTTGCATTGAGGGGGCTTCTACCGGAAAACGTCCGATTAGCCATTGAGAAGCTATGTGCATTCCTCAATGCAATCTCTCAGAAGGTGATCGATCCAGAAATCATACCAAGGCTAAGGAGTGATGTGGTGCAATGTCTTGTCAGTTTCGAGCTAGTGTTCCCACCATCCTTCTTCAAAATCATGACACACGTCCTAGTTCATCTAGTTGAAGAGATTGTCATTCTAGGCCCCGTATTTCTACACAATATGTACCCCTTTGAGAGGTTCATGGGAGTCCTAAAGAAATATGTCCGTAACCGCGCTTGGCCAGAAGGAAGCATCTCCATGGGCCATCAAACAGAGGATGTCATCAGGTTTTGTGTTGACTTCATTCCTGGCCTTAAGAAGATAGGTCTCCCTAAATCGCGGTATGAGGGGAGACTGACTGGAAAAGGCACGCTTGGAAGGGACTCAATAATATGCAGGGACGGATATTCTTGGTCTCAAGCACACTACACAGTTCTACAGAACTCTACCTTGGTGACCCCGTATGTCGATGAACACAAGAACAGTCTGCGTTCCAAACACCCGGAGTAGTGCGATGACTGGATTACATGTTAACACATCAGGACTTTCAGCAGTTGGTTGGAAGCACGTCTCAGAGGTGACAACACTGTTTGTGATGAGCTGTACTTGTTGTCCAGGGGACCATCTTTGACTATATTGATTTGGAAAGGATATGAGATAAATGGGAATACATTTTAGACGATTGACCAAGATCAAAAGAGCACCAACCAAAACAGCAATGTCCGCGTTGATGCAACAATCGAGAGGGGAAATGACACATATTATGGTTACATAGTGGACATATGGGAACTTGACTACGAACATGATTTTAAGGTCCCTTTGTTTAAGTGCAAATGGGTCAATCTGTCAGGAGGCGGGGTACAGGTAGACCCACAGTACGGAATGACAACAGTGGATCTGAAAAATCTTGGGTACACTGACGAACCGTTCGTCCTAGCCAATGATGTGGCACAGGTTATCTATGTGAAGGACATGTCTACCAGACCGAGAAAGAGAAAAGATAAGGAAGCGAATACATCATACGATGAGCCAAAGCGCCACATAGTTCTTTCAGGAAAAAGGGACATCGTGGGAGTGGAGGGCAAGACAGACATGTCTGAAGATTATGAAAAGTTTCATGAAATTCCTCCCTTCAAAGTCAAGGCTGACCCCAGCATCCTGATAAATGATGAAGATTATCCATGGTTACGGCGCAATAAGCAAATGACACAAGCGAAGAAAAAGTGAAGACTTTCTCCCGCAACTATTATGATGATACCATGCCAACTTTGTAACTGACGAGTATGATACCATTGTCCGTTTTGTACATGCACATGCTATGTGGGTCAATTTGTGATACCATGCCAACTTTCAACTTTTTCAGAGTTCATTTGAAATGCTTTAATGTCTTATGGTTCGGCCCTCGTAATAATTAAAAATAGCAACAATAAGTATTTTATTGTAAGTAGAAACAAAATAAAATAAATAAAGCAAGAAAAAAAAAGTGTTTTCAAATTTGAGAACTAATGGCACTAACAGAAAGTTTATAATTTTCCTAAAACTAAAAGCAAAAGGAATTAAAAAATAACGCAAAAAACAAAAGAAAATAAATAATGCAGAAAACAAAACAAAAAAAGTGGAAAAAAATAAAAATAGCAACAATAAGTAAAGAAAACAAAATAACAAAAAAATGCCTCCTACTGGGCCCCCACGGCCTGAATACGACTAGAAACCCTACTATGGGCCAGGATTCAGGCCCGCAGTAGGCCCAGAAGGCCCATCAGGCAAAGCAATAGCAAGTAAGCCTGAAAGCCTGCGGTGGAGAGGAGCTCGAGAGGGGTGCGGCAGTGGGTCTTATAAACCACTGCGCGCCCCTCTCAACTAGCGAGGTGGGACTAAACTTTGGCCCCGACACGGGCAGCACAGGGGCCTTTGGTCCCGGTTGGTGGCACCAATCGGGACTAAAGGTGGGGGCATTGGTCCCTATTGGTGGCACCAACCGGTACCAAAGGCCGCCGCTTCCCGCCCTTTGGGCTGCCGAAAAAGAGGCCTTTGGTCCCGGTTGGTGGCACCAACCGGGTCTAAAGGGTGCATTAGTCCCGGTTGGTTTCACGAACTAGGACCAATGGCTTTGCTATATAAGCAAACACTTTGCAAAAATTCAGAATTTCATCGCCAGTTGCCCCCGACGACGCCGACCTCCTCGACGCCGCCAGGCTGCTCCACCTCGCCGTCGCCGCCGCCGCCGCCAAGGCCGTCGCCCCCCTGGGCCCGCGCCATCATCGTCTCCGGCCTCCCCGAGCCTGCGCCGTCCTCGTCGCCGGCCTCCCCGAGCCCGCGCCGTCCTCATCGCCGGCCTCCCCGAGCCCGCGCCGTCCTCGTCCCCGTCGCCGCGTGCCTCCCTGAGCCCACCCTCCTCGTACATGTCGCCGTGTGCTGCCTGAGACCGCCGTCCCCATCACCGCATGTGCCGCCTCGAGCCCCTGCCCGTCCCGCCCCCGCGCGCCGGCGCCCTCGCCGCCCCCACCGTCGCCATCGTCATCGCTAGCCGCCCCCGCTGTGAGCCGCCGCGCCGCCCCGGCTCTGTTTTTTTTCATTTTTATTAGTTTAATTTTTTTGTTCATATATATATATATATAATGTATATGTGTATGTATGTGCCTACGCGGCTCTGTTTTTTCATTTTTATTAGTTTAGTTTTTTTGTTCATATATATATATATAATGTATATGTGTATGTATGTGGCTATGTGTATGTAGATGTTCAAAAAAATTGTTCATAGCATGTTTTTGTTCATATATGTATTTTTTGTTCATATGTGTATTAATGTTTTCATATATGCAAAAGATAGATTTTTAGAAAAGTTAGGATTTTTTTCTGTTCATAGTTTTTTTGGTGATATTAATTATTGTAGAATATGCAAATGTTTGCATATTCATATGAACAATGCATTAGGCAAAACCTTTGTTTTTTTTCGAAATTTTCTATTTGAACATTTTTTTAAAACAAGCAATACTAAAAGAATGAGAGGAAAAAGGAAAATAAGAAGAGGAAGAAAGGAGAAGAAGAGGAGAGGAAGAAGAGGAGAAATAAATAAGAAGAGGAAAAAAGAAGAAAAAGAAGAGGAGAAGAAGAAAGGAATAGAGGAGAAGAAGAAATTCTTCTCCTCTATTCCTTTCTTCTTCTCCTCTTTTTTCTTCTTTTTTTTTCTTCTTCTTCTTCCTTCTTCCTTCTTCCTCTTTTCTTCCTTTTCCTTATTTTCCTTTCTCGAGGGAGAAGAAGAAAAAGAAGAGGAGAAGAAGAAGAAAGGAATAGAGGAGAAAGAAGAAACTTCAACACGAGGGAGGGGGGGTACCGATACCCCCTCCCCGATAACATTGTTTCCAATGTATATGTATGTCGCATCATTGTCGATATAACCCCCTCGAGATAACTTCGACATGAGGGGCGGTCGATATATATACCCCCTCTTGACCGTGATAACTTATACCACGGCAGCACCCCCCTCGGCCCTCTCGCTCGACCAAAACTCTCGAGGACACCCAAACCCTAGAGAGAAAATGATGTTGGTCTCCTACCCCCTCCCGCCGTGCCCCTACCCGAAAAATTGACTCTCTCGAGGCCACCCAAATTTACCAAGTTAAAAGAGCGTTGTCGTCAAGGCCACCCCAAACCCTTGAAGCGTTGTGTCGAGGCGACCC
>NC_041381.1:235014289-235018551 GCF_002162155.2 Triticum dicoccoides | reverse complement strand
ATTTGCAGAAACTATGGAGCACTCCCGAGACGAAGAAACAGAAGCGATGTTGGGGGACATAATCGCACAAGGAAGTGATGAAGTTGCGTCATTTCTCAACGACACCGATGGTCAGGAAGGACTTGGTGAAGAAGAGGGCTATGTTCATGATGGCTTCGGCCCATTAATGCTGGTACAAGAAGAGGACTATGTTCATGATGGCTCCGATGACACAATGGAGGTACAAGAAGGAGACCGTGCTGACTGCTCCGGTGAGCGAACCGAGTCCGGCCAGGTATATAATATTAGTTAAGCCCGTGCTGACTAGTTAATTGATGCATCCATTGTTTTGGTATATGTACACATATTAATTACTCTCATCTTTATTCCTTATAATTTCTAGCCCTCCGAATCGAGCACTTCTTCAGTAAGGAGACGAGGCCCGAAGAAAAAGTTGATCTTGGATGAAAAGTTTGAGATCATAGAAATCGCGCCCGACGGCGAACCGATTGAACCCATCCGGAGAAAGCGCACATTTTCTGCTCAGTGCAGGGTTCTTGTTAGGGACAAGATCCCAATCAGCATCCAACAATGGTATAATCCTAAGGAGGAAGACCCTGAGATGTCTTATGTCAATGATATGCAGAAAGAAGATCTTTGGACTCAGCTGAAGGCAAATTTCACCCTACCGCCAGAGGAGGATCAGGAGAAGCCAGTTAAAGAGCAATTAATCAAGTCTTGTGCTCTTAAGAAGATGGCAACCCTATTCAGGAGGTGGAGGAAAGAGCTGAACAAGTTTGTCGACAAAAAAAAGACACCAGAATTCATCGGCAAATATGAGAACATCGAAGATCACTGGCCCGCATTTGTGGCCCACAAGACATCGGAAAAGAGTAAGAAGATGTCAGCGACAAACAAGCAAAATTCTGCGAAGAAGATGCTTCACCATCGGACGGGGTCAGGTGGCTACCTCAAAGCCCGGCCTAAGTGATCCAAGGCTGAGCATGATCTGCTTGAAAAAGGGATCGAACCAGAGATAATGTACTGGCCAGACCGTTGCCGGACTTGGTTCTTTGGGGCTGGCGGAACCTTGGACCCTGTATCAGGGAAGTGCCATTGGATGGACGAGCAACTGCAAATACCAGTCAAGAACCTTCGGCACTATATCGATGCAGCACAGTGAGGGACGTTCGTTCCAGACACGGAGAGGGACGAGCTCAAAATGGCCCTCGGGAATCCTGAGCACCCTGGACGGACACGAGGCATGCCAGGCTCCATTCCGTGGAAGGTTGGTTTTCCGGACGCAGGGGTTAAAAAATCCATGAGAGGAGGAAGAAACTGGAGCAGGGCCAACTGCAGGCGCTGCATGAAAGGGTAATGGGGCTAGAGGAACGAGAAGGGGAACGAGAAGCAGCAGATCGCATCAAACGACCTGCCGAAGCTTCCCCCAAAGCTACCCCGCCATCTCAGTGGAGAAGCAGCGTGGCTTCCGCCGAGCTGCTTCAGCCGAAGCATGTCTTGACGGCTCTTGCCAGCTATCCCGTGGATGATATCACGGAGTCTCAAAATTGCCACATTATGGCGCGATGGATGAATTTGAAGGTCAAGGCGGCTGTTGGCTCTGTTTATCCTAGTTGACCCGGCACAACTTATCACTGCCAGCCAATTCCAGAAGGATATGCTAAGGTGATGGTGGATGAAATAACGGAGGGATTTGAGGACCTCCTGCTTGACCAACCTACCGGTGAAGGGGAGACTAGGCTGGGTTCTGCTCTGAAGACTCCATGCCTATGGCGGAAGGAGCTCATCAACCTTCCGAACTGGACGCCTCCGCCTCCTCCTCCGGCGAGTCAGGGCACTCCGCCTCCTCCATCACCTCCTCCTTCGGCGAGCGACGATCAGGGAACGTGTGGCGGCACTACGCCTCCTTCTCTGGCGCGTGGCGGCACTCCGCCTCCTTCACCGCCTGCGCCGGCGCTCCCGAGCAGCCAGCAGCCTCCTCCTTCTCCGCCTCGCCAGCAAGGGCGGAAGAGACCCGCCGTCGCCCCGGCTGCTCTGGCGTGTCGTAGTCCTTCTCCTCCGCCTCCTAAGCAAGCACGAAAGAAGACAGATGCCGCAGCCGCTTCGTCTGCTCTGGTGTCTAGCAGCACAACCAGAGGCGGGAGGCAATACAGATACGGTCCACCTCTCAAGCCTCTAGAGAAGTTACCGTACGAGAGGACCGAGGAGGAAAACGATACGATCGTGCAGACCCACGTGAAGGAGTTGTTTGAAGGGGTGAAAGAAAAGAGACATCCACCTCCGGAGGAGAAGGTAGATCTGGTGAAAGCAAAGCGCACTCTCGATGCCCTGAGGAAATTGGCAAAGTCTCCGCCGAGAACCAACTATGAGCGCATTACTGAACAGACATATCTGCAAGTGGAGCGGTCGGGAAGTACTGTTAGACATCAAAGAGCTAGAGAACGAGCAGCTGCGAAAAAAATTGACCAGCTCGGCGAACAAGCAAACCAATTGTGCCCCCCGCTCAATGTGTCTAGCGGCAACATCGTCGCTAATGCTCCGGGGATGGTGGCTGGTTATGGCAATCCACAAGATTACCTGCCTGACGATGCACTTCCTGATTTCATGAAGGTGGACGAACACAGATACGAGTACGGGAAGCCTCTCGTCAAAGATGAAAAATCTCTAACAGAGATGATGCGAAGATTCCATACTTGGTACATGAAAACCTGCAGAGAGTCTGGGGGACAAATACTTTGTATCTGAGAATGAAAGAGGAGCACGACCTCGTTGGAAATGATCTGTTGCCTATTCCATTTGAGGAGTTCTTCGAGTTCTTCAATCAAAAGGCCCTCGACAAATTAACGGTCTTTTGCTACTGCCTGTAAGTACTATCTCTGTCATTAAGTCTCTATATATAGCTCTGCTCTTTCATTGCATGTATTTATAATTAATTATCCTCAATATATTATGCAGATTGAAGATCGTCGAGTGCAAAAAACAAGAAATTTATGATATTGGGTTCATTAACACAAATATCATAGATGAATTTCTGGTTTAAAAGGACGTCAAAGATGCCGAGGACAACTTGCTACAATCGTTGATCAAAAATCAAAACAAAGATACCATACTCTTTCCTTACAACGGCAAGTGGGTGTTACTGTCGTGTGCATATTCGGTTTACCTTATTACTCGAGCGAGGTTATAGTAATGTAATTGATGAGTTATGCATGCATGCGCAGGTACCACTATATTCTTCTGGAGATTAAGCTTGAGCATGGACTAGTAACCGTCTTAGACTCGAGACGGAAAGATCCCAAAACCTATGCGGACATGACTGAAATGCTCAGCAAGTAAGTTCAATCGATCATTATCGCACCATATCGGCAAATTTTTGTTCATTTCCTGATATCTCAAGTAATAATAATTATTTTCTTTGTCTTGCAGGGTTTGGAAACAGTTCACCGCAGAAGCTCGGGGACTGCCGAAGGAGCTGCGATATACATACCCGAAAGTAAGTACTACTGGCTAGCTAGTTGCGCGCATCTCCCATTGATTCTATAGCTATACTTTCATCAATGCCATTTATAATGCTTCATTATCAGTTTGATTGACCTCTATTTCTCGTAAAGTGCTTGTGGCAGGAACAAGGGAATGATTTATGTGGATACTACGTGTGCGAGTTCATCCACACCGCGACTTTGAAAAACAAGCGGGGCTACTCTCAAAGACAATATGAAGTGCGTAAGAAATAATATTCACAATTTCATTTTATTACACCATCATTTCTGTTGAGTTTCATTCATATATATGTATTAATTAACCCCCTTCTTCAAATTAGACGTGGCATATGCGGAATGAACTCCTAGAACCAGATCGCATGAAAGCAATTCAAGAGGAATTGGCGGGATTCTTTCTTGACCACGCCATCAATAAAGCCTGAGAATACCATGTGGAAGTTGATTTCAATTGCTACGGGACTGTAATTGAGAGATCTTACATATTGTACATGTATGTAGCCAGTAGCGTCGGATACATTATACGAAAACTTGTTGTTCGACAAATCTCTCGGAGAAGGAGAGGTCGATCGATCATTTCTCTCGGTATGCATGATGAACTTCTGTACTCAATGGTTCCCTTCATTTTCTTACTAGCTAGTGTGTCGAGGGCTATATGTATATAGTACGTAGCATCGACCAAGCACAAACATAAGAGAGGACACTTCTCTCTATTAATTAGCTAGCTAACACAATGTATGAAACACCTAAATTAACCCCCCAAAA
>NC_041381.1:234988415-235013963 GCF_002162155.2 Triticum dicoccoides | reverse complement strand
AAAAACAAAAACCCCAGCCATTGGAATGCTGACGTGTGGATGCCTTTTGGTCCGGGTTGGTGCCACCAACCGGGACCAAAGGCCCCCCTTCCTGGGCTCAGCGCACTGGCCACGTGGAGGACCATCTGTCCCGGTTCGTGTTTGAACCGGTACTAAAGGGTGAAGGTATTAGTAACAACCCATTAGTCCCGATTCATGAACCGGGACTAAAGGCCCTTACGAACCGGGACAAATGCACCCTATTCTACTAGTGTTGGCATGCTATCGTATGTTATACTTCCTATAGTAATTTCATTATATGCTTTATTGTTATACTTACAAATGCAAATTATCTGTATGTAGAATCCGATGATATGCATAGTGTAGAATCCAATGATATGCATAGTGTAGAATCCAGTTACATGCTTACTTAGTGTAGAGTCCAACAATATGCTTAGTGAATCCGATGATATGCTTAGTGTAGAGTTCAACAATATGATCTGTAGAAGGTAGCCGATGATATGCTTTAGTGTAGAGTCCGATGACATGCTTAATTAGTCTAGAGTCCAATGATATGCTTACCGTCTGATCGATGATATGCTTTAGTGTAGCTAGAGTCTATGGAACCATTAATAGTGTAGAATCCATACTTATTAGTAGAATTCAAGCTTAGTAGAAATGTAGTACTGTTTTTGATAGTGTAGAAATCTATACTTAGTAGAAATATATTTGCAAGACTATGTGCGCGACTACTTATTAATTGATATGTTCTTATTCAGGAATTGCCAAAGATCCTATCTGTGAGTTGTGGTATCGAGCCTAATGAAGAAGACTCTTCTGGAATATGCCTTACCGCAAGGGGTTCCGTCACCACCTATGCGCAAGGGACACAGAAGGTCACACACACTTCAGCTCGGTTGGGGTGGAAGAACTTCCTCATTGGCAAGAATCTTCGTGTTGGACAGGCCATCCTAATTACTATCAGGAACACCCACCGCCATGGCTTGAGGATGATCGTCGTCATCGATATCATCTAGAACTGCATATGTGTGTGGCTGTATGACTACCCCTAGTAGACTTCTATATGCTGTATGACTACCTAGTACTGCTTATCATATATGCTACTGTATGAACCATCACTGGTACGCGTCGGTGCTATACAAACGGTTTTAAACCCCTTTCCACGATGCCATATGGAACCGTCGCCAAGTGAGTGTGGGCTATAGGGGGGTCCTTCCCACACGACCCAGAAACCGTCGGGGATATGACCTCCTGGCACACACGCTCGGCAAAATGAGGTCGTGTGCGACCGGTGAGCGAGCAAATACGGTTATACGTATAGTAGTTCTAAAAAATTGAATTATGGGAAAAATCATTTCCGGCCGTAAGTACATCCCACACAGTCAATCCCCCTAAACGTTTCTGTTCATATATACATCCCACACAGTCGCTGCAAGGAAAATGTTTCCGTTCGTAGGTACATCACACACAATTTTCCTCGTTAAATTGTTTGTGATAGCATTCCCATCGCACACAATGTTAATAATTTTATCTTTTGCGTTATTGAATGCATCACACATGGTGCGTAGAAGAAACTGTGTGGCAAAGGCTATCCATCACACACAACTTTTATGCGGTAAATGTTTGAGCAAGGTGGCCTAACGCAAACAGGTTTGAAGAGAATGTCGTGTGTGATTGTTCATCAATCCAACACAGTTTATTCCTAGAAAATGTGTGCGTTGCCTTAGGTCATCACCCACGGTATTTTCTCAATAACCATTTGCAATAGCAAAAACCAATTAGCACGCTAATTCACCATTAGCAGGCTTATATCCCTATTATTAATATTCCATTTATTAATCTAATTGACATTCATATTAAACACATAATATATTTCATTCCCATATTAAGGAAGCCAGATTTCATAATTGAAATACATCAGAGTACAACATGATATTGCTTCAGCACTCAGCTACCCCATTACACAACTGCACCAGCACCAAGTTTCACATGCAACATCTAGAACCTTTCGAAATTAGCATCATAGACGGTACATAGACTGATGCATCTCATCGGGAAAACTGCTGAAGTGGAAGGTGAATATTGAGGGTTCGTTGATGTTGAAGGTCTTTGCAACTTTAGGCGAGTGCCTGTGGATGATTGACCGTCCATTCTTCATCCTCTTCAGGAACACTTCAATATTGAACCGTGGGTGTTGTATGAATACCTGCCTCGCCTCCTGACCATACATGTGGTTTGAGAGGTAATCACCAATGAACTATTTTGGAAAGGCCTGAAAACAAGGATGTGCATAAATATCTTCTCTATATTGGAAATGGGGCAAATGAATAAAAAAGACAAGGTATAATAGTTAGTACCATCGGGTAGTGAACTGATATCTTGTTCATTGTGTAGACAAAGATCTTGTTGTTTTTTGTCACTAATTTCTTTATCCTAACAATCTTTCTGAGTTTCTTGTCTTGACTGATATTCATGGACAACTCATTTCCCCATATGCAAAAAGGGTTGAACAGTGGGTCAAAACCTATGACAGCAGGACCTACATGTGCAAGATGAAATTGTTTAAAACCTAAGTATTAGAATGGTTCCTGTAATTGCACAATAATGTGCTATTATACAAAGGACCATGCATGTGGAAACCTCGATTGTAAACCTTAGTGCTTCCCATTGCTTCCCTGCAACACATATAAGGTAGTTAGTGATCAGGTTGAGTGAGGGTCCGCATGCTATTAGTAAAATATGTTGATGAAAAATAAGCACATTGCAGATTCATCAGATTAATTCAAGCCACATGGGAGACCCAATTATCCAAACCAAACATCATTAAGAACTAGGATATATAGCAATTTTATATGTTTCCCATGTATTAAGTGCAGCCAAATTCGATTCTTCCTCACATGCACAACATTACAAAGTTCTACCCATGACAATTGGACATTGCATTGCAGAATTGAACCAAATAGTTAACTAAACACCATAACAAATGAACCAAACATTAACTGAGCACCACATTGCACAATATAACATACTCCTAATAGATGATCAGACTGTTAACCAAACCAAGCATGCTTAACAACTTGGAAATATAGCAATCCTATTTGTTTCTTATGTATTTAGTATAGCCAAATTCAATTTATTTCTCACATGGTATAAAATAACAGAATGCACCCACAACAATTGAACATCATATTGCAGAATGGAACCAAACAGTTAACTAAACACAACAAAAAATGAAGCAAACGTTAACTGAGCACCACATTGCACAATGTATAACATACTAGAAGATCAAACAGTTAACCAAACCAAGCATGCTTGACAACTTGGAAATATAGCAATTGGATTTGTTTCTCATGTATTTTGTAAAGGAAAAATTGATTTATTTCTCACATGGAAGACAATACAAAATTGCGCCCTGAAGACTTGAACATCACATTTGCAGAATTGAACAAAATAGTTAACTGAACACGACAACTAATTAAACAAACAGTTAATAAGTGAGCACCATATTGCACGACATATAGAACATATACACTAGAGCAACAGATTGCATGGTAAAAGTAGATAGCACAATTCACTAGAATTTGTTAAGGAAAGGAAGGAGCAGCACATGCAATGGGTAAACCGAGCAGGTTTAACCGGCGTAGCTAGCAAATGGCAAGGTGCTCCTCCAATATCTGCGGGTTGGCATGAATGGTAGCCATCGTGACCTCATCCCCGCGTGCGGCCGCGATTTTCTTCTCCGCTGCCAAATGCTCCTTGAGATCCTAGCTATACCGCGTGCACCATGGCTTAGGGCAGCGCTTATTTGGTGGAGGGGTCGTTGATTTGGGTGGAGGGGTCGGGGCATGTGGGATTTAGAAGGAGGAGGAGGTTGGGTGTCGGGTTTGGATTACCTGCCTGGATAGGCGAGGCCAAGCAACATGAAGGACGGTCGTCAGCGAGGGGGCGGTGCTGCAAGCAAGGAGTGAAGGTTTCAACTTGGGAATAAAGGCGGAAACAGGGGAAATGTGGCTTTTGGTAAGGGGGAGGGGGCGGGGAGGTAGATATTTCCGCAGAAGCCAAAAATTTGGAATCGCTTCAGCGAAAAAACTAGCGCGCAAAGTGTCATCAGACATGGTCCCTTATTCAGAACTGTGTACGATATGTGAACACCACAAACGATTCAGAGAGCTGAACCCCAAACCCTTGAACGTCAAAATTTTTGGTTCCAATTTCCCTGGTTACAGTGCTCATCCAAGTCATTGCATAATTTGGGCACACAAAGGAGACTACAACACACCCACACTTCTTAATCGAGCAAGTTTAACAATTAAACAGAGCTAGCTCGCCTAAACATTACTCTAAAAAATTAAAGACCGGCACTCTTATTTAAACAAAACAAAGAGTAATATACTATGGCTGGTGCTCGTCGATCTCCACCACCTCCTCCATCTCCAGCTCATGCCCGACGGTCGACTGGGGAAGGGGCTCCATGGCATCCATCGCACCATACTCGACAAGCTTCTCGCCAATCGCGTCCGCCATCTCTTTGGAAAAGGCCGCCACAAGCTGGTCATGGGCGGCCGTCATCTGGGCTTTGGCGGGCTCCGTCGTGGCAAGGTATGCCACACAGGAACGAACAGCTGCTTGAATGGTCTCGGCGATTGCCAACCCTTCGGTCGTGGGTTACCGACCGTTGTCGGAGAAGCTTCTTTCGATTTGTGCGGTGACTGCCACGCGCTGGGCGTGGGCAGCCGCTACATGGTCTTGAGCGGCCTCTGTGAGGGCTAAGGCCGCCGCTGTGGAATGGATTGCTGCTGTGCCGCTCTCGCCAGTTGCTATCCCCGAGGCAGATCTTGCTGCCACCACCTGGGAAGCAATAGCGGCTGTTTGGGCTACCTTGGCCGCCCATTCACAGATTTTGGTCGCCCTCATGAAGCTTGTCAGCACGCGCCTGGCGGCTGCGGCCGCGCTCTCGCTGGAGTGGGCCGTCGAAGTTGCCCTCGGCACGCGGGTCCACGTCACTGATACGTCTCCAACGTATCTATAATTTTTGATTGTTGCATGCTATTATATTACCCCTTTTGGATGTTTATGGGCTTTATTTTACACATTTATATCATTTTTGGGACTAACCTACTAACCGGAGGCCCAGCCCATATTGCTGTTTTTTTGCCTATTTCAGTATTTCGAAGAAAAGGAATATCAAACGGAGTCCAAACGGAATGAATCCTTTGGGAGCGTGATTTTTGGAACGAACATGATCCAGAGGACTTGGAGTGCAAGTCAAGAAGCAGCCGAGGCACCCATGAGATAGGAGGCCCCCCTTGTAGGGCGTGCCCCCTGTCTCGTGGGCCCCTCGGGCGGCCACCGACGTACTTCTTCCTCCTATATATACCTACGTACCTCAAAAACATCCAGGAGCACCACGAAACACAATTTCCACCAAAGTAACCTTCTTTATCCGCGAGATCTCATCTTGGAGCCTTCGCCGACACTCTGCCAGAGGGGGAATCGACCATGGAGGGCTTCTACATCAACATCCTTGCCCCTCTGATAAGTTGTGAGTAGTTTACCACAGACCTACAGGTCCATAGTTATTAGCTAGATGGCTTCTTCTCTCTTTTTGGATCTCAATACAATGTTCTCCCCCTCTCTTGTGGAGATCTATTCGATGTAAACTCTTTTTGCGGTGTGTTTGTCGAGATCCGATGAATTGTGGGTTTATGATCAAGTTTATCTATGAATAATATTCGAATCTTCTCTGAATTCTTTTATGTATGATTGAGTTATCTTTGCAAGTCTCTTCGAATTATCAGTTTGGTTTGGCCTACTAGATTGATCTTTCTTACCATGGGAGAAGTTCTTAGCTTTGGGTTCAATCTTGAGGCGTCCTTACCTAGTGACAAAAAGGATTGCAAGGCACGTATTGTATTGTTGCCATCGAGGATAACAAGATGGGGTTTATATCATATTGCTTGAGTTTATCCCTCTACATCATGTCATATTGCTTAATGCATTACTCTCTTCTTATGAACTTAATACTCTAGATGCAGGCATGAGTCGGTCGATGTGTGGAGTAATAGTAGTAGATGCAGGCAGGAGTCGGTCTACTTGCTATGGACATGATGCCTATATACATGATCATGCCTAGATAATCTCATAACTATGGCACTTTTCTATCAATTGCTCGACAGTAATTTGTTCACCCACCGTAATACTTATGCCATCTTGAGAGAAGCCTCTAGTCAAACCTATGGCTCCTGGGTCTATCTCTTATCTTATTTGCTTTCAATCTTATTTTATTTGCATCTTTACTTTTTTGCTTCTATATTATAAAATACCAAAAATATATTTATCTTATTATACTATCTTTACTAGATCTCACTTTCGCAAGTGGCCGTGAAGGGATTTACAACCCCTTTATTGCGTTGGTTGCGTGTTTTCAGTTTCTTTGTGTAGGTGAGTGGGACTTTTGAGGAGCCTCCTACTGGATTGATACCTTGGTTCTCAAAAACCGAGGGAAATACTTACGCTACTATTGCTGCATCACCCTCTCCTCTTCGAGGACAACCAACACAAGCTCAAGACGTATCAAGAAGGATTTCTGGCGCTGTTGCCAAGGAGGCTTCCACCAAGTCACGTCAAGATTTGACCTCCCGCCAACGTGCAATTTCTGGCGCCGTTGCCAGGGAGGTCTTCACTCAAGTCAAGACATACCAAGTACCCATCACCAACCCATCTCCCTCACATTTACATTATTTGCCATTTGCCTCTCGTTTTCCTCTCCCCCACTTCACCCTTGCCGTTTTATTCACCCTCTCTTTCCCAATCTCCTCCTCTCCTTTTCGTTTCCCTTTTTCTACTTGCTTATGTGTTGGATTACTTCTTGCCATGGTGCAAGATAATACCAAATTATGTGATTTCTCGAATACCAATAATAATGGTTTCCTTAGTACTCTGATTGCTCCTCTTAATGATGTTGAGTCTTGTGAAATCAATACCGCTTTGCTGAATCTTGTTATGAAAGATCAATTCGCCGGCCTTCCTAGTGAAGATGCCACTACTCATCTAAACAATTTTGTTGATTTGTGTGGTATGCAGAAGAAGAAAGATACGGATGACAATATTGTCAAATTGAAGTTATTTCCGTTTTCACTTAGAGATCATGCTAAAGTTTGGTTTTCGTCTTTGCCTAAAAATAGTATTGATTCTTGGAACAAGTGCAAAGATGCTTTTATCTCTAAATATTTTCCTCCCTCTAAGATTATCACTCTTAGGAACGATATTATGAATTTAAACAACTTGATCATGAGCATGTTGCCCAATCTTGGGAAAGAATGAAATTGATGCTTCGCAATTGCCCTACTCATGGGTTGAATTTATGGATGATCATACAAAATTTTTATGCCGGGTTGAACTTTGATTCTAGAAATCTCTTAGATTCGGCTGCGGGAGGCACGTTCATGGAAATCATGTTAGGAGATTCTACAAAACTTCTTGATAATATTATGGATAATTATTCTCAATGGCACACCGAAAGATCTTCTAGTAAAAAAGTGCATGCTATAGAAGAAATCAATGTTTTGAGTGGAAAGATGGATGAACTTATGAAGATGTTTGCTACTAAAAATACTCCTATTGATCCCAATGATATGCATTTGTCTTCTTTGATTGAGAATAATAATGAACCTATGGATGTGAATTTTGTTGGTAGGAATAGTTTTGGAAACAATGCTTATAGAGGAAACTTTAATGCTAGACCGTTCCCTAGTAATCCCTCTAATAATTATGGAAATTCCTACAATAATTCTTATGGTAATTTTAATAAGATGCCCTCTGATTTTGATAATAGTGTGAAAGAATTTATGATTTCTCAAAAGAACTTTAATGCCTTGCTTGAGGAAAAATTGCTCAAAGTTGATGATTTGGCTAGGAACGATGATAGACTTTCGCTTGATGTTGATTCTCTTAAACTTAGATCTTCTTCTCCCAAGCATGATATCAATGAGTCTCTCAAAGTAATGTGAATTTCCATTGATGAGTGTAAGGAAAGAACCGCTAGATTGTGTGCTAAGAAAGATAGCTTTATAAAAGCATGTTCTTCTAGTTTCCATGAAAATAATGATGAGGATCTTAAAGTTATTGATGCGTCTCCTATTAGATCCATGTTGTGCAATATGAATTTTGATGATTATGGGACTGATGATGAATCAACTTTGCCTCGAAGGCGTCCCAAGAATTCAGAGTGTTTAGATCTTGATGCTAAATTTGGTAAAAGTGAGATTGGAGAATCCTCAACTTCTAATAACATTGAACCTACTATCTCGGATTTCAAGGAATTTGATTATCATAATTTTTCTTTAAAAAGTTGTATTTCCTTGTTGCAATCCGTTGTTAATTCTCCTCATGCTTATAGTCAAAATAAAGCTTTTACCAAACATATTGTTGATGCCTTGATGCAATCTTATGATGAAAAACTTAATTTGGAAGTTTCTATACCTATAAAACTCAATGATGAGCGGGAACCTACTATAAAGATTAGAATTAAAGATTATGAGTCTTTTGCTTTGTGTGATTTGGGTGCTAGTGTTTCCACAATTCCGAAAACTTTATGTGATATTCCAGGTTTCCATGATCTTGATGATTGATCTTTAAATTTGCACCTTGCGGATTCCACCATTAAAAAGCCAATGGGAAGGATCAATGATGATCTTATTGTTGCAAATAGAAATTTTGTGCCCGTGGATTTTATCGTTCTTGATACAGATTGCTATCATTCTTGCCCTATTATTCTTGGTAGACCTTTCCTTAGAACGATTGGTGCGATTATTGATATGAAGGAAGGGAATATTAGATTCCAATTTCCATTAAAGAAAGGCATGGAGCACTTTACAAGAAAGAAAGTCAAATTACCTTACGAATCTATCATGCGTGCTACTTATGAATTTAGTGCCAAAGATGACACTTGTTAGATCTATCTTTGCTTTTATGCGTAGCTAGGGGCGTTAAACGATAGCGCTAGTTGGGACGCAACCCAATTTTCTTTATGTTTTTTTTGTTTTTTCCTCCTGTTTAGTAATAAATCTTGCATCTACCTTCTTTTTAGATGTGTTTTTATCTTTTAATTAGTTTTTGTGCCAAGTAGAACCTATAGGATAACCTATGATGATAGTTGATTTGATTCTGCTGAAAAACAGAAACTTTGCGCGCACGAATATAATTTTGTTAAATCACAGGAACGTGCTTTTGCATTGATTCTTTTTTCTTATGTTCAATAAACAAATTTTCCAGGACCTCCTATTTTGGTAGGACTTTTATATTTCCAGAAGTTTGCGTTAGTTACAGATTGCTACAGACTGTTCTGTTTTTGAAGGATTCTATTTTTCGTGTGTTGTTTGCTTATTTCAATGCATCTATGGCTAGTAAATTAGTTTATAAACCATAAGGAAGTTGGAATACAGTATGTTTAACACCAAAATAAATAAATAATGAGTTCATTACAGTACCTTATGTGGTGGTTTTGTTTTCTTTCACTAACGGAGCTTATAAGATTTCCTATTGAGTTTTGTGTTGTGAAGTTTTCAAGTTTTGGGTAAAGCTTTTATGGACTATGGAATAAAGGGTGGCAAGAGCCTAAGCTTGGGGATGCCCATGGCACCCACGGATATTCAAGGATAGCCAAAAGCCTAAGCTTGGGGAGGCCCCGGGGAGGCATCCCCTCTTTCGTCTTCTTTCATTGGTAACTTAACTTGGAGCTATATTTTTATTCGACACATGATATGTGTTTTGCTTGGAGCATCATGTATTATATTAGTCTTTGCTTTTTAGTTTACCACAATCATCCTTTCTGTACACAACTTTTGGGAGAAGCCTACTTGATTAGAATTTGCTAGAATACTCTATGTGCTTCACTTATATCTTTTGAGCTTGATAGTTTTTTCTCTAGTGCTTCACTTATATCTTTTAGAGCACGGTGGTGTCTTAATTTTGAAGAAATTACTAGTCTCTCATGCTTCACTTATATTATTTTGAGAGTCTTTTAGAACAGCATGGTATTTTCTATGGTTATAAAATTGGTCCTAGAATTGTAGGCATCCAAGTTGGGTATAATAAAAACTATCATAGGAAGTGAATTGGATGCTATTATCAATTTGATACTTGATAATTGTTTTGAGATATGGAGGTAGTGATATTAAATTCATGCTAGTTGGGTGATTATGAATTTAAAGAATGCTTGTGTTGAAGTTAGCAAGTCCCGTAGCATGCACGTATGGTTAAAGTTGTGTAACAAATTTGAAACATGAAGTGTACTTGGCTTGTGCATCCTTATGAGTGGCGGTTGGGGACGAGCGATGGTCTTTTCCTACCAATCTATCCCCCTAGGAGCATGCACATAGTACTTGGTTTTTGATGACTTCTAAATTTTTGCAATAAGTATATGAGTTCTTTTGACTAATGTTGAGTCCATGGATTATACGCACTTTTACCTTTCCGCCTTTGCTAGCCTCTTCGGTACCGTGCATTACCCTTTCTCACCTTGAGAGTTGGTGCAAACTTCGCCGGTGCATCCAAAACCCCGTGATACGATACGCTCTATCACACATAAACCTCCTTATATCTTCCTCAAAACAGCCACCATACCTACCTATTATGGCATTTCCATAGCCATTCCGAGATATATTGCCATGCAACTTTCCACCATTCCGTTCATCATCATCATGACATACTTTGCTTTTGTCATATTGCCATTGCATGATCATGTAGTTGACATCGTATTTGTGGCAAAGCCACCATGCATTATTTTTCATACATTTCACTCTTGATTCATTGCACCATCCCGGTACACCGCCGGAGGCATTCATATAGAGTCATATCTTGTTCTAGTTTTGAGTTGTAATTCTTATGTTGTAATCAATGGAAGTGTGATGATCATCATTATTAGAACAATGCCCAAAGAAAAAAAAGAAGAAAAAAAAGAAGAAAAAAAAGAAGAAAGGCCAAAAAAAAGAAAGGCCCAAAAAAAAGAAAAAAAATAAAAAAAATAAAAAGGGCAGTGTTACTATCTCTTTTTCCACACTTGTGCTTCAAAGTAGCACCTTGTTCTTCATGTAGTGAGTCTCATATATTGTGCTTCAAAGTAGCACCACATTTTTCATATAGCGATTCTCATAAGTTGTCTTTTTTATACTAGTGGGAATTTTTCATTATAGAACTTGGCTTGTATATTCCTACGATGGGCTTCGTCAAATTCCCTAGGTCTTCGTGAGCAAGCAAGTTGGATGCACACCGAGTAGTTTTCTTTTGTCGAGCATTCATTTATAGCTGTAGTGCATCCGTTGCATGGAAATCCCTACTCCTCATGTTGACATCAATTGATGGGGATCTCCATAGACCGTTGATTATCCTCGTCAATGTGAGACTTTCTCCCTTTTTTGTCTTCTCCACACAATCCCCTTCATCATATTCTATTCCACCCATAGTGCTATATCCATGGCTCACGCTCATGTATTGCCTGAAGGTTGAAAAAGTTTGAGATTATTTAAGTATGAAACAATTGCTTGGCTTGTCATCGGGGGTATAGAAGTTGGGAACATCTTTGTGTGACGAAAATGAAGCATAGCCTAACTATATGATTTTGTAGGCATGAACTTTCTTTTGCCATGTTATTTTGATAAGACATGATTACTTTGATTAGTATGCTTGAAGTGTTACTATTTCTTTTATCAATATGAACTTTTATTTTGAATCATTTGGATCTGAACATTCATGCCACAATAAAGAAAATTACATTATAAATTATGCTAGGTAGCATTCCACATCAAAAATTTCTTTTTTAATCATTTACCTACTCGAGGACGAGCAGGAATTAATCTTGGGGATGCTTGATACGTCTCCAACGTATCTATAATTTTTGATTGTTCCATGCTATTATATTACCCCTTTTGGATGTTTATGGGCTTTAGTTTACTCATTTATATCATTTTTGGGACTAACCTACTAACCGGAGGCCCATCCCATATTGCTGTTTTTTTGCCTATTTCAGTATTTCGAAGAAAAGGAATATCAAACGGAGTCCAAATGGAATGAAACCTTCGGGAGCGTGATTTTTGGAACGAACATGATCCAGAGGACTTGGAGTGCAAGTCAAGAAGCAGCCGAGGCCCCCATGAGATAGGAGGCCACGCCCCCCGTGTAGGGCGCGCCCCCTATCTCGTGGGCCCCTCAGGAGGCCACCGACGTACTTCTTCCTCCTACATATACCTACGTACCCCAAAAACATCCAGGAGCACCACGAAACACAATTTCCACCGCCGTAACCTTCTGTATCCGCGAGATCTCATCTTGGAGCCATCGCCGGCACTCTACCGGAGGGGGAATCGACCACGGAGGGCTTCTACATCAACATCCTTGCCCCTCCGATGAGTTGTGAGTAGTTTACCACAGACCTACGGGTCCATAGTTATTAGATAGATGGCTTCTTCTCTCTTTTTGGATCTCAATACAATGTTCTCCCCCTCTCTTTTGGAGATCTATTCGATGTAAACTCTTTTTGCGGTATGTTTGTCGAGATCCGATGAATTGTGGGTTTATGATCAAGTTTATCTATGAATAATATTTGAATCTTCTCTGAATTCTTTTATGTATGATTGAGTTATCTTTGCAAGTCTCTTCGAATTATCAATTTGGTTTGGCCTACTAGATTGATCTTTATTTCCATGGGAGAAGTGCTTAGCTTTGGGTTCAATCTTGCGGTGTCCTTACCCAGTGACAGAAAGGGTTGCAAGGCACGTATTGTATTGTTGCCATCGAGGATAACAAGATGGGGTTTATATCATATTTCTTGAGTTTATCCCTCTACATCATGTCATCTTGCTTAATGCGTTACTCTGTTCTTATGAACTTAATACTCTAGATGTAGGCAGGAGTCGGTCGATGTGTGGAGTAATAGTAGTAGATGCAGGCAGGAGTCGGTTTACTTTCTATGGACGTGATGCCTATATACATGATCATGCCTAGATAATCTCATAACTATGCGCTTTTCTATCAATTGCTCGACAGTAATTTGTTCACCCACCGTAATACTTATGCTATCTTATCTTATTTGTTCACCCCCCGGGTCTATCTCTTATCTTATGTGCTTTCAATCTACTTTTATTTGCATCTTTTCTTTTTGCATCTATATTATAAAATACAAAAAATATATTTATCTTATCATACTATCTTTATTAGATCTCACTTTCGCATGTGGCCGTGAAGGGATTGACAACCCCTTTATTGTGTTGGTTGCGAGTTCTTAGTTTGTTTGTGTAGGTGCGTGGGACTTTTGAGGAGCCTCCTATTGGATTGATACCTTGGTTCTCAAAAACTGAGGGAAATACACCCTCTCCTCTTCGAGGAAAACCAACGCAAGCTCAAGACGTAGTAGTCGCCATCTTTCACCGGCGATGATTGAATAGTGAAATGATATTTGGGAGCGAGCTAGTGTGCTTGACACGCCGGCTGTGGACTGTAGCCGACGAACCTTCTCGCGTAAGCCATATGCGTACTTGATGGTAACACAGTAATTTCAAAAAAAATCCTACGATCACGCAAGATCTATCTAGGTGATGCATAGCAACAAGAGAGGAGAGTGTGTCCACGTACCCTCGTAGACCGAAAGCGGAAGTGTTTCAATAACGCGGTTGATGTAGTCGAACTTCTTTGCGATCCAACCGATCAAGTACCGAACGTACGACACCTCCGCGTTCAGCACATGTTCAACTTGATGATGTCCCTCGTGCTCTTGATCCAGTTGAGGATGAGGGTGAGTTCCGTCAGCACGACGGCATGGCGAAGGTGATGATGATGCTACCGGCGCAGGGCTTTGCCTAAGCACTACGATAGTATGATCGAGGTGTGTAACTATGGAGGCGGCACCGCACACGGTTAAGAGAAACTTGTGTGTCTTTGTAGTGCCCCCTGCCCCCGTATATAAAGGAGGGAGGGAGAGAGGCCGGCCCCCTAGGGGCGCGCCAATTGTATGGAGACCTACTGGGACTTCCATGTCCTTGTAGGAATCCTTTCCCTTTTAGAAGTTGGAGAGAAGGAAGGAGAGAGGGAGTAGGAAAGGGCAAGGTGGGTGCCGCCCCTTCCCCTAGTCCAATTCGGACTCATGGGGGGGGGGGGAAGGGCGCCACCTCCCCTTGTCCAACTTCCTCTATTTCCCGTATGGCCTAATAAGGCCCATTACTTCTCCCGACGAATTCCCGGAACTCCCTGGTACTCCGAAAAATACCCGAATCACTCAGAACCTTTCCGATGTCCGAATATAGCCTTCCAATATATCGATCTTTACGTCTCGACCATGTTGAGACTCCTCGTCACATTCGTGATCTCATCCGGGACTCCGAACAAACTTCGGTTATCAAAACACATAACTCATAATACAAATCGTCATCGAATGTTAAGCGTGCGGACCCTATGGGTTCGAGAACTATGTAGACATGATCGAGAATCATCTCTGATCAATAATCAATAGCAGAACCTGGATGCTCATATTGGATCCTACATACTCTACGAAAATCTTTATCAGTCAAACCGCGTAGTAACATACATTGTTCCCTTTGTCATCGGTATGTTACTTGCCCGAGATTCGATCGTCGGTATCATCATACCTAGTTCAATCTCGTTACCGGCAAGTCTCTTTACTCATTCCATAATACTTCATCCCGCAACTAACTCATTAGTCACATTTCTTGCAAGTATTATAGTGATGAGCATTACCGAGAGGGCCCAAAGATACCTCTCCGATACACGGAGTGATAAATCCTAATCTCGATCTATGCCAACCCAACAAACACCTTCGGAGACACCTGTAGAGCATCTTTATAATCACCCAGTTACGTTGTGACATTTGATAGCACACATGGTGTTCCTCCGGTATTGGGGAGTTGCATAATCTCATAGTCCGAGGAACATGTATAAGTCATAAAGAAAGCAGTAGCAATGAAACTGTAATGATCATAATGCTAAGCTAACAAATGGGTCTTGTCCATCACATCATTCTCCTAATGATGTGATCCCGTTTATCAAATGACAACACATGTCTATGGTCAGGAAACATGACCATCTTTGATTAACGAGCTAGTCAAGTAGAGGCATACTAGGAACACTCTGTTTTGGCATGTATTCACACATGTACTAAGTTTCCGGTTAATACAATTCTAGCATGAATAATAAACATTTATCATGATATAAGAAAATAAATAATAACTTTATTATTTCCTCTAGGGCATATTTCCTTCAGTACTATACACCGATGGTGCTCCAGGATATTTTGTATTGCATCTCACACGGTTGGTGATAATAAACTATGTGGGATCTACTTGATTTTTCATCTTGATTTGAATTACATAATGGGGTCACAGCTGCAAAGTATGGTGTTTGAATTGCTAGAACTTCTATCTATAGAGAACATGTTACTATAGGTGTGTCATCAAAAAATTTGGAATTATTCAGGGATCATTCAGACATTTTTATATGGTAATTTGGTTTTCTAGGCATTTCAGGTGCACAATTCAATATTAAACCACATGCACATGCTCCGGTGCACCAAAATGGGTTCTAAACTGATATATGAACGAACGACGCTGCTCGCCGGATCTGGACTGCCAGGGCGATGTGGGTGTTCGCGGGCCGCGCCTCGTGTTCTTTCTGCAACCGTCCCGCTACTGGCCCAGACCGGCGCAGGCAGTTCGGCTCTCGATGAACCGATCACTATGGTCGTCTTCCTCTTGGGAGCCATGGCGACGAAGAGCTACTGGACCAGCTGCTAAACCGGATTCACACGACTGTGCCCCCTACCTGGCGCGCCAAAGATGTCAGTGGAATCGACACCTATGGGATCACGGGAATCCCTACTACGGTTGCGGGGCGCGTGGTCGTGAGAAGAGCGGGATCAGCAATCAACACAAGCACACGGGTCATTTACCCAGGTTCGGGCCGCGAGGATGCGTAATACCCTAGTCCTGCTTTTGTGTGTATATTAGTGTTCTTGGAGTTCTTGAGCTAGCTACGATGAGTGTAACTTGTCCAAGGGGTCCGAATCCTTCTCCTGGATGCGTTGGGCCTCCTTTTATAGTCAAGGGGATTGCCACAGTGGCACACATGAGGTGGCATCGGTATACAGTGGCTAAGCTTATCGCTTAGCCATTACAGGACAACACACATTAAATGCGCCTCTAAGGTGTCCCTTTGCTTTACCGCCACCTCTCCTTGCTTCGACACGCGCCCGGGCCAGCGGTGTGCATGGTGCCATGTAGGATGGCAGGCTGCTGAGGTGGCGCGGCGGTAGGGCCTTCACGAAGATTTGCATGCCACCACGTAGGCACGTGCTGAGTTGCCCTGGAAGCCTCATGTCGACACGCAGATGCCTGCCTAGCTGGTGGGCTGGCAGCTACATGGGAGTGGCAGTGGAACCTTGGCTGGTGTGGGCCTGGCCATGGCCTCGCGGATGTCCTTGGCAAGGGTCTTGTCAGGGCCCCATCAAGGGCCTTTCCACGGCATCGTGGTTGTCCCCGGCAAGGATCTTGCCAGGGGTCTCGTGGATGCCCTCGACAAGGGTTTTGCCAAGGCTCGTCGTCTTCTAATCCTCATCCAACTCTGTGTGCTTCTTGTCTTCACGAAGATCTGCATGCCATCGTGGAGGTGCTTTCCGAGCCTTGGTTCCAATATGGTTGTCGAAAACCTTGGGCTCGAGGGTGGCGCGTTCCGTTGGGGTTGGGCAAACTACCCCGGCAAGGTCTTTGCCGGGGCCGTGGAGGCCACCCCGGCAGGGGTCTTGCCAGGGGACCCTACCTTGCCCTCTAGCTCTTTGTGTATTCGGCCTTGGCATTGCTTTTTCCGTCTTGTGGCTTTGATTCCCTGCCCCTGTCCCACTGAAGTGTGGCGGCAGGCGTGGCTCTGACTACCCGTGCAAAGGTAAAGGGGTACAAAGTAGTACCCTTACTTCTGTACACCGACACGTGCTATCGTGGAACGGCATCAAGATGCTGGGGTAAAAAAATATTGTCCCATTTGGGCCAGGTTATGGTATAAGCTTCTCGCAAACCAGAGCTTCTCTCACAACAACCATGATGGTTTCGGTAGGGAACGTGCCACCTTGGGGGATGAAACGATATTTGTTGCATCTTCTTACTTTCATTTTTTTCGTGTCAACATAGAACAACATGAGTGTTGGTGTCAAAACCGGCAGATATCAGGTAGGGGGTGCCGAACTGTGCGTCTAAGGCTAATGGTAACAGGAGGCGAGGGACACGATGTTTACCCAGGTTCGGGCCCTCTCGATGGAGGTAATACCCTACTTCCTGCTTGATTGATCTTGATGATATGAGTATTACAAGAGTTGACCTACCACGAGACCGTAGAGGCTAAACCCTAGGAGCTAGCCTATGATTATGTGTGTTCTTGTCCTACGGACTAAACTCTTCGGTTTATATAGACACCGAAGGGGGCTAGGGTTGCACAGAGTTGGTTACAAAGGAAGTAATCTTCATATCCGAATTGCCAAGCTTGCCTTCCACGCAAAGGAGAGTCCCATCCGGACGCGAGACGAAGTCTTCGATCTTGTATCTCCATAGCCCAACAGTCCGACATATGCATATAGTCCGACTGTCCGAGGGCCCCTTAATCCGGGACTCCCTCAGTAGCCCCTGAACCAGGCTTCAATGACGATGAGTCTGGTGCGCAGATTGTCTTCGGCATTGCAAGTCGGGTTCCTTCTCCGAATACTACATAGTAGATCTTGAACATAAAAATCGTGTCCAGCTCTACAAAACAAATTCCACATACCACTGTAGAGAGTATAGTATCCCACGAGTCCAATCTACTGACAACTCATAGCGTGACATCACACCACGACCCGGTCTTTATTCGAACCGTTTTTATCCCGCCCCTCCGTATTTCGAGGCGTGGTTTCATTGTCACGTCTTGTCAAAGCAGAGATCATGTCCCCTTATCACGGGATTCTCATCAATGCGGGTATGGGTAAGCCAACTGTGACATCCACGCGGCGCTTGGGAAATAAGAGAGCTTTAGGGCAAGTGGGGAGGCGCATGATTTTACTGCCTTTATAAAGGGATAAGGATTCCCCTCTTTCACCCACACCTTCTTCTTCCTCTACTCATTCATTCTCGAGCTCCAGCACCCAAGCACCCATCTCTGCCGCCCAAAAAGCACTCCAACCATGTCTGGATCTGGAGTGCAAGGAAAGTGGATGGCCTCCTCCGTCAAGGAGAAGGATATCAAGAAACTCCGGGAGGTCGGATACCTGGCCAAGAAGATCGCACACCGTCTCCCGGCGGCGGGACAGATCGTCCCTACTCCGGAACCCCACGAGAGGGTTGTATTCCTCCCACACTTCGTCCGCGGGCTGGAGTTTCCCCTCCATCCATTTGTTTGCGGCCTTATGTACTACTACGGGATAGATTTCCATGACCTATCCCCCAATTCCTTCCTCAACATCTCGACATTCATCGTCGTGTGCGAGGCCTTCCTCCGCATCCCTCCACACTTTGGACTGTGGCTAAAGATCTTCAACGTGAAGCCAAAGGTGGTAGGTGGCGAGCACGCCGAGTACGGAGGCGCCATGGTGAGCAACATGCCCAACGTCAAATGGCCATCAAGTACATTCAACAAGTCCATCAAAGGTTGGCAATAACAGTGGTTCTGTGTTACCGAGCCACGCGGCACCAAACGGGCCTAGACTGGTCTTCGTCAGACGAGTTGACGATGCTCCAAACGTGTATCAAGAGCATGGAGGACAAGAATATCAAACTTGTTGATGTGGTCCAGGTGATGCTAGCTCGCCGGATCCTTCCATGTCAACACCGGACTTGCAATCTATGGGAGTTTGATCCGGCCAAGCACCAAACCTTGCTAGAGTTCTTTGTCACGACGCACGAAGACATCTGGAAGGTGCTATTTAAGCCTGGCAAGTCGTGGCCGGATACCACCAAGGATCGCGGGAACCAATTTTCTCGTCCCGCAAGTTCAGTAAGTCTTTATAAGTTTTACAGGTGTATCCTTTATTTGTATACTTTGGGGAAAACACCTGATATTTCCCTAACTATTCTCCCAGGGCTGGACGAAGAAGGAAGAGCGTATCTACTATCCGGCTCTGTTGCCTAAAGAACAAGCCGGCCAACTTCTGATGAAGATGCTGGTCCTGGCGCCGTACAAGGCGCCGAAGAAGAAGGCCAATAAGGAGGCCAAGGAGAACAGAGGCGGGCTCCGCCGCAAGAGTACTTCAGATGTGATGTCCGAAGACACCGAGGACCACTCCTCCGCCGAAAAAGACGAGGAAGAGGAGGAGGAAGAAGAGGAAAGCCAGTCCCCCCTGTGAGGGGGAGAAAGAAGAGGACGACCTCCACACATTTGGAGGCCGAAACGTCTAAGAAGGGGAAAACTTCCCTTCCAGACAAATCCACCGTAGCCACCGACAGCAGCCCGGAGTGGGAACCCAGGGTCAAGCCCCTGGCCAAATTGTGAGTACAAAGAAACCCGGACACATCCATATATCCAGTCTCAGTTTTGCATAACATTAATGTGTTTAGTCACACATTCTCCAGTCCGGTCGGGTCCGACATCGAGTGATCTTCGTCAGAAGATTCGTTGGACCCGGATGCGATGGACATCAAGACCCTCCCGACGGCCTTCTCCCCCAAAGGCGTGGACAACACAAAGGTGTCGTCCCAAAGGGGACCAGGCCAGGGCAAAGCTCAGGAGACCGTCGAGGCGGCACCGGAGGGTCAAACCTCGGTAGCCGGACACATGGGGGAGCAGACCCCCATGGATGGTGACAGCTGGTGCCGTCCTGAATTCGGCCCCCAGCCAGAGACAATTCTGGGGACCAATATGGCTCCGAAATTAGGCCAGCAACCTTCTTCAACAGAAGGTGGCGTGCCTATTCCACCGGTGACCTCAGTCCATCCAGAGGTGCCGGATACTTTATTGTCGGCGCTGCAAAGCGCTTCCATTATTGAAGAACACCGTACCCTTATGGGTGCGGCGATTGAGAAGGTCTAGTCTGCCAAAAGCGGGCTAACCGAAGCCTGCACCAGCCTTCTAACCGGCTTTGAGGTAAGTAATGAAGTTAGAATGTCACAATATAGATAGTAGCCCCTGAGACACTGTCCGGTGTTCGAAAAGAAAGCTGGACAGAGGATCAAATATATTTTGCAGGAGACTAATTAGGAAATACCTATGTGAATGACCAGGCGTCGTTATTGACTGCAACTGCTCATACTGCGGAGGTCTCCGGACTAACGCAGAGTTTGGAGCGGGCCGAAAAGGAGCTCGGCCAGGTAAAAATGCAATTGGAAGATAACCAAGGTATGGGATAACTTTGTTTGTAATTAATTACAAGAATAGTTATTTTAACTGAAAATGTCATGATATGTATTAGGAGCGGCGACCAAAGTCGAGGCTCTTAAGAAGGCAGTAGCCGAGGCTGAGAAGGAGGCCGCCAAGAAGTAGGCCACTCGTGAAAACCACGAGGCCCGGGTCATTGAAGTTCAACAAGAGCTCCAAGAAGCCATAAAGAAGTGCGAGACCTTGGAGCAGAGTATAACGGATAAAGAGTCCGGACTCACCAAGGCTTGTCAATCCGCACACGATGCCTGGGCTGAAGCCCAAGGCGCCTTCCAGGAAATCCAGGAGGCTAGAAAGATCGCAGCGGGTAAGGCCTTTATTATGTAGAGCAAATATGCGAAAGAAAGATTTCGTTTACTGAACCGGATTCGGAGTTCTCCAGGGGTGTTTGCGGATCTGCCGTGCAGCATGTCTGACGCCACACAATTCTACTGAGCCGAAGAGGGGAGCTCTACGGAGAAGTTGTTCTGGTCGCAATATCTTGCTCCAGAATATCTAGTACCCTTTATCGATCAGCTAAAGCAGCTCGTCGAGCTGCATAGCGCGGCCGAACTAGCCCTAAAGGATTTGATTATCCGTCTATAGCCTGCCGAAACGATTCCCAGTAGTTACTTCAGGCTCGCGAAGCGGCTGGTTAGTGCTTGCCCTCGGCTGGAAGCCATCAAGCAGTCGGTCCATCGAAGGTGCGCGAATGGCCTTTGCCCGCGTCAAGGTGCATTGGGCGAAGATGGATGTCGTGAAGCTGATGACCGAAGGACCGCCCGAAGGGCAAGAGCACCGCAAGCCCCAGCTGTATTATGACAGTGTCCTGGAGGGATCCCACCTTGTGGCGGAGCAATGTGCCAAGGATATTATAATCCCATGAATATATGCATGTTATCCTGTGTTGTAATATGAAACAAGGTCGTTATGTAAAACAATGCTTGTTATTTGAATTTTTACGTCCTATGGGCCATCTTTAAATTAATTCTGAGAGTTGGCCAGTCGCCGGCTTCTGCCCCCACGTAGGAAGTACGGGCGTGTTCGGGATAAATCTAAACACTCTTTACTCCAGATTTTTGGTCCTAAAAGGAGGTGTTTAGCGCGACGAACCAAACAATCGGACTATAAGGATTTATCACCCGCACTTAGCCATAGGAGTTTGACAAAAGAAAGGTAGGCGCAGCCCCTAGTGTTCGGAAGACCGAACATGGGGTATTGCAAAACACCTAATCAGATAAAAACCGATCCATCGCATGATGCATTAGTTATCGCATAATGCGGAAGAAATCGTTAAAGATTTTTTGACCTCTCGAACAGCTGACTAACTCTCGCCGCATCATGACAGTCAATTTTCGGCTTTCTGTACTAAGGTGCTCGTCCAGAAGAACCGGGACACAATCGCAGTAGGTCTCCCTTTACTACCCTAGCCGATATAGCGGAACGTAAGGTAGCAAGCATAGGAGCCGGGCAACCCAACTATTGACCAAGGACATGATTCAGAGCCAATGCATATAATGCTATAATTTCGGGGTGCCGAACTGTACTTTAAGGGTGTGTTTGGTTCCTGGAATGGACTGGAATGTCATGGGTCGGACCTGTTTCTGGGCCTAGTTCTCGTGTTTGGTTGGTACATGGAACAATAACCAACTCGTCCCCGCAGAGCGAATATTCGGCCCAGATGCGGAACCGAGTGGAACCTCCAAATCGGGCGGATGACATGGAACCGCTCCTCGTCTCACCCCCGCAAACCCAATCGAGCCTCACCCTCTGTTGGTGCGCCGCTTCCCCTCGTATCTCTTCCTCCCTTGATCCAGTCCGCCGCCCCGGTTCCTTCCGATTCTCGCTGCCGGCAGACTCTTCTTTCCTCTCTCTGGATCCGCAGCACCATAGGGGAGTCATGAACGGGGCAGAAGAACCCCCCTCTCTCGATCTAGAGCTGTGTGCTAGCGTTCTTGTAGTAGGGCGGAGGTCTAGGTGGGATTATGGCAGGCTAATATCGGCGCAGAGGTGCGGCACACTCTCCTCTCCTGAAGGTACGCGCCTCTCTCAGATCCCCTTGTATATGATGCGGCTGGTACTTTTTTTAATCATAGCGATTGTCCAGCTGAAAGAGATAGTTCGGCTCGTGGTTGCTTTTTGATTCATGGTTGTTTTTTGATCCATTATCTACTGAAATAAATGCTATCCAGTACGTGTTTGTAGTATATGCTAACGTGTAATATCCTTTTTGATTCAAGGAAGATAAGATCATGCAGGGAAGAGAAGATTTGTGTTCGATGTGCTATCATTTATGTGTCAAGCTTGTCAATATATACTGATATGTTGCCTTTCTTAAAAATACAAATGAAATGCTGCCCAAATTTTGAATTTTATGTCATTTCAAGTTTCATTCCGTTCTTCCAACTAAACACCAGAACAGAACCGACCCATTCTACTTTTTTGCTCATACCAAACACAGGAATGGAACCGACCCGTTCCTCTAGAATGGAACCATTCCATTCCATGACAGTTGGTTCCTCAACCAAACACACCCTAAAAGTGTTCGGACTTTCTTGCCGTGTTATGGGGTACAATGAAGCCCCTGGCGAATTGAGGCGTACCAGAATGTACAGGTGCAATAGATAATAAATAAATAGACAAGTAAGAAATTAAGCAAGAAGTTGACGCTGCAAATTATTTTTCGCTGTAATTTGATTAATACGTCAAGGCGTATGTGTACAAGTAGTGCAATATGCGAACAAGGCTATTTAACATACCGCGACCAAGAGCGAGCTGCATGCGGGTATTTAAAATAGGTATGACGATCATTAGCAGAGACCAACTGAGTATTCCCTTGTACGTCCAAGCCCCTAGCTTCCTTGGTGTATCCGTCCCATGATGGGTCCGGTGATCAGGTTTATCAGAAAAAGCCTTGAGAGGAGAAACACCTGAAAGAAAGAGAAAAAGTGAAGGTATGCGGATCCAGAAGCGGTTGAGCCGCATTATGGACCACGGTCTAGCCGTGCCTCCGCCCGTGCCCATGGTGTTTTAAGTGCGTAGTTTTGTACGCGCGGCATGAAGTTCACCGCTTGATTGGGGCTAGGACGAAGGCCGGGTTGCTAGCTGAGCTCTGGACAAGCCGGGCGGTGTTGCTGCAGAGTAGCTCGGACTCGCTTGACGGTGTCCGGGGGCTTTATTGCCGAATTGAGGTTTTGCCTAAGAAGGCTACTCTGTACTTCTGCTGCTAGCCGCGGTGTGCTCCTCCGTACAGAGGGAGCACTCTGTATTTCCATTGACTGTTATAACACTGCGAGGTCCGGGCATCTTTAGCTTAAGGTAGGCATAGTGCGGCACCGTGTTGAAATGAGCAAATGCGGTTCGTCCGAGCAGTGTGTGATAACCACTACGGAAGGGTACGATGTCGAAGATTAATTCTTCGCTTTGGAAATTATCTGGGGATCTGAACACCACTTCCAGTGTGATTGAGGCCGTACAATAGGCCTCTACACATGGTATGACACCTTTAAAGGTGGTTTTGGTGGGTTTGATCCTTGAGGTATCAATACCCATTTTGCGCACTGTATCTTGATAGAGCAGGTTCAGGCTGCTACCACCGTCCATGAGGAGGCATGTGAGGTGGAATCCGTCAATGATAGGGTCGAGCACCAGTGCGGCTGAACTGCCGTGACGGATACTGGTCGGATGGTCCTGTAACATCCCGGACACACCCGCCGGTGGTTGTTACTCTTGGCAGGGTCTAGACTGGCCCCACAGATCAATACTAGTCTTTTCTGTGCACTTTTTCCTCACTCGTGCGCACACGGGAGCAACTTCCCGGTCTGTCACCCATCCTGAAACTACTTCAAGATGAGCACGCTTAACTTTGAAGTTATGTATGAATGGGCTCCCGAAAAAGAAGGAATTTCTTATTGATATGAGTAGTCTATCATCCCTAATAAGCCAGGCTATCACATACACCCCCACTCAGAGGGACCGACGTCCTCGCCGGGCCATAGGAACGTTCCCTCTTGGGACATACATCTGTGCATCTAGTCCTATACATGTGCCATGCCGTGTGCCATGATGGGTCACAAATGTCATGAACAACATGACCACACACCTGTCTGCAAACATCCGTGTAACCGCGAGGGTCGGCTCTGATACCAATTTGTCAGGCCCAATATGCGACCCTATCCTAAAGGAACTCGAAGGTCCCACCAAGGATAGAAGCGCATATTGGAGACGCTTTTGCAAGGTGGATATCATTACATCGTACCATTACATAATAGAGTGGGATACATACAAGAGACATACAATGCCACACAAATACAACATCATCATACATAAGAGCAACATCCGACTATGGACGAAACACAAACAGAAACTCAACGACATCCACCCTGCTAGCCCCGGCTGCCGACCAGGAACCTATCCCCTGAACGACGAAGCAGGAGAAGAACTCAAAACAAGCAAGCATCACTCTCACGTCATGATCATCGCATAACCTGTACCTGCAACTGTTGTTGTAGTACTGTGAGCCACGAGGACTCAGCAATCCCATTGCCATGGGTATCAAGACCAGCAAATCTTAAAGGGTAAGGAAAGGATAAGTGGTGAGGTTGCAGCAGCGACTAAGCATATATGGTGGCTAACATACGCAAATAAGAGCGAGAAGAGAAGCAAACGGAACGGTCGAGAAGCTAGAAGCGATCCTGAAACTACATACGTTCATACATAACCCAAACTGTGTTGACTTCTCAGACTCCGCCGAAAAGAGACCATTACGGCTACACACGCGGTTGATGCATTTTCAATCGAATCTGGTGTCAAGTTCTCTACAATTGGATATTAACAAATTCCCATCTGCCACATAACCACGGGCACGACTTTCAAAAGTTTAAACCCTGCAGGGGTGTCCCAACTTAGCCCATTATAAGCTCTCCCGACCAACGAAGAATATTCCTTCTCCCGGGAAGACGCGATCAATCTCGGAATCTCGGTTACAGGACATTTCGACAATGGTAAAACAAGACCAGAAAGACCGCCCGAATGTGCCGACAAATCCCGATAGGAGCTGCATATATCTTGTTCTCAGGGCACACAGGATGAGATAAGCTACGAGTAAAACCAACCCTCAAGTTTCCCCGAGGTGGCCCTGCAGGCTGCTCGGTTCGGACCAACACTTGGAGAAGCACT
>NC_041381.1:234985276-234988292 GCF_002162155.2 Triticum dicoccoides | reverse complement strand
TGACCCTCGGGTTAATTACTCCCAAGGGAAGGGTTATAGGTTGTTAGGCAAATGTAAAACCAAAGTTGGGCCTTGCTGGAGGAGTTTTATTCAAGGCGAACTATCAAGGGGTTCCCACACACCGGACCACGTAAGAAATGCAAAATCAAGGAACATAACACCGGTATGACAGAAAGTAAGGTGGCAAGAGTGGAACAAAACACCAAGGCCGAGCCTTCCACCCTTTACCAAGTATATAGATGCATTAATTAAATAAGAGGTATTGTGATATCCCAAAGTAATCCTGTCCAACATGGAGCAATCTTCAACTTCACCTGCAACTAACAACGCTATAAGAGGGGCTGAGCAAAGCGGTAACATAGCCAAGCAACGGTTTGCTAGGAAGGGTGAAAAGGTTAGAGTCTGACATGGCAATTTGGGAGGCTTTAAAAACAATAGATAGGTACCGCAACATAGCGATAGAACGAAGCAACTAGCATAGCAATGATAGTAATGAGATCTAGGATAACGGTCATCTTGCCTGAAATCCCGCTAGGAAGAAGAACAAGTCCATTAAGAAAACAAACGATTCCTCCCGATCGCAACGAAACAGGAACTATCGAGAAGAAGCACAACCGGACAGAAGCAAACAATAAGGTAAACACACCACACATAACCATGACATGATGCACAAACAAGCATGATGCATGACAAGGCTATATGATGCTACTCATGGCAAGAGATGATGCATACAAGACAACCACATCAAAGCAAGTTTAAATGAGGCCAGAAACAACATATAACAATTCCGGTAAGTCCTCATAGGCAAATTTCGAAATTGATCCAGAACTGAATAAATCTTATGTTCAAGTTGTTAAACAGAAAGTTAAGATGCACCAAGATTATCTACATGAAATTCTAGTCAAGTTACATATAAAGTTCATTTAATTCGGAGCTACATCCTAGAAGATATGAGCAAAACAAGTCAAACATGGCATTGATGCAAAATGCAATCAAACATCAAGAAAACACTCTCAACACAAGTATGCAACATGATAAGATGAAACTACATGCAATTCTAAGCAAGTTTCATATAGAGCATGCTCAAAACGGAGCAACGGTGCAACACATACACTCCAAACAAGTTATAACAACAATCTGCCCAAAACAGCAACTAGGCACTTTGCAAACAACAAAACAACATGCTAAGGGAAACATATGAGCATAAGCTTGACATGCACTTCATGTACAGATAACATATTTCAAATATCATTTAGTTTCAGGTTCATAGGCATCAATATTAAACCAAGATGATCAATGCAAAATGCAACTCTGTAACACAGCAGCATAAACATGAGCAGAGTTAATATGATGGCATGTTGGAGGCATGAAACAATGATGCTACAGCAACTATACATAGCAAACAAGGGCATGAATCAAAGCACACATAACAAAGATCAAAAAACATCATGGCATCATATACAAAAGGCTCATGGATTAGTGGGAACCAACAAGACAAGATTGAATGTTGAAACAGTTTCAGCAAGTGTAAAACAGCAACATTATGATAGCATGTTTGCAAGAATGAAACATATGCATATGACATCCAAAATTAGCAAAAATGGCATGTGAACAATGTACTTATAGCATGCTTAAAAACATGTAATTGGAGCATCTCCATAATAGGCATGTATCAACGAATATCAAGCTCACAACAAGACATCATGAACTTGACAGAATTCTAGAACAACATATAAGCATGTTCATGGGAATGAAACCATTTGCTACATGACATGTATGAGGCATCAAAAGGCATGTCATGATATATAATAACATAGAAATCAAAACATGTCAACTAAGCATCTCCAGAATATGCATGGATTAGTTGGTAGCTTCAAGCAAACATGGCAACATGATATAGCAGTTTCAGCATTGACAGAAAGTTAACAGCAAGTGGCCCACTTTACAAGCTTTATGCACTCACTACAGGCCATATAAAAATATATGTATTGCAGAAATGCAAATATGGTATAATTATGCTCCTATAACATGTAGACATTATGCTCATAGGATGCACACACAAAATGCAACAAAAATGACAAATCAGCAAGTAACAGCAGCTTTCAGCAGTTAACAGAAACATGCACTTTTGCAACAGGGATTATTATATCAATATGCACCCTAACATGAATTTAAAGCACAACAACATGTAGAGCATGGAGTGAAGAACATGTGCATATCAAGATCATCATCATAGAATCAACAGGTACAAAGTTATGGCACTCACAAGAGGCATAGATGATGTTAACAAGCAGCAGATTCCAGCAGCTCATATCATATAGCAGTTTTGCAACGAAGGTTTAGGCATCAATACGAACATAAACATGAATGCAAACTAGACCATCATGAATAGCACTCTGAGATGAACATTTTTACATATTATGCACGCAAAATGAAGCAATACACACCAAGTTATGGACATGGAAAGATGCACACATAATAACAGAAAACTGGGACAGTCAAAATTTGCATGCGCGCAGGATAGCTATAAGACACATAGAGTGGAGGATAGGGGTGCTCACAATGGGATTTGGCCCAGAGGCGAAGGAGAGGTGGATCGGGCTGGCCGGGGGGAGGGGGCAACTGGGCCGGATGAGGCCCACGTGGCGCAGGATGGCCCACAGGGTCGTCTCCACCGATCCCTCCTGGATCGGGGAGGTAGGGCGAGGCGGCGGCCCTAGCGCGACGCCGGCGAGGTAGGCGGCGAATCCTGGTCTGGCATGGAGAGGAGCTCGAGGCGGGGTCGGGGTCCTCTATGGCGGAAACGACGAACACCGGTGGTCGGGCGGCATCTCCTCCGGCGACCTGCCGGCGGGGTCGGTGGGAGGACGGGCGACGAAGCGGCTTGGCGGCGCGGCGAAGGGCGAGGCCGGGCGGGAGGCGGCGCGGGTGCTCGGGTGGAGCAGCGGGCGGCGGAGGCGTGGTGCCCGAGGCTGGCGAGGTCGGCGGCGCAGGCCGGTGGCGCGGGCGATGAAGT
>NC_041381.1:234931833-234984430 GCF_002162155.2 Triticum dicoccoides | reverse complement strand
GCGAGCGGGCGCGGTGGATCGGGCCCAGATCCGTCCTGGGCGGGCCGGCTGCGGGCTTCTGTGGGCCCGACGGCGAAGTGGGCGTGGGGTGGCGACGTGGCCGGCGGTGATTGGCTGAGGGCGGCGGTGCGGACATGTCCTGTGGTGGGGGAGGCTTTGTCCGGCGGCGCGGAGGGGAAGAAGACTAGGGTTTGCCTGAAATTGCGGGGGAGAGGGGGGTTTATATAGGCAGAGGGAGCTAGGAGTGTCCAAAAGAGGTGTGGTTTTCGCGCACACGATCGTGATCGAACTGTGGAGAGCATGGAGGGGAGTTAGATGGGCTAAGGTGCTGTGGTGAAAGGGTGCTGGGCTGCAAAGAGAAGGGGGTTTTCGGTTAACTCGGTTAACCGTGGGGGCACCAAACGACCTCCAAATGGAACGAAATTTGACAGGCGGTCTACCGGTGATATACCAAGGCCACTCGGCAAATCTCGACCCATTCCGAGAAACTTTTTTGGTGGTTCACAAAACAAGAACTAGGAGGTGCCACGGGCGCATGCGAGTGTGGTTGGGCTTAGAACGGACAATAGAGATAACCGGGGGAATCCGAATGGATGCAAGTTTTGAAAAACATGCAGATGAAATGCGGATGATGACATGTCAAAATGCAACACGCAAGCAAACGACATGGCAATGACGACGAGTAACTGGAAGACACCTGGCGCATCGGATCCGGGGCGTTACAACTCTCCTCTACTAACAAGAGATCTCGTCCTGAGATCTTAGGAACGAGATGGAAGAGAAAGAGGAAGAGGTGAAGTAAGAACGCAAGAGAGAAGATGAACAAAATCAAGAGCACTCGGGTAGAAAAGATGAAAGGCGAATATGACAATAATCAAAAGCACAATGAATAGGATAGACTCTGAAACCACTCCAGTTAGAACAAGGTAGAAAAGGAATAAGAGTGAAAGAATTCCGGCAGCACTCCGGCTGGACATGGAAACAAAGGAACATGAACTTCGCAAGATGGGATGACACTTGATGAGATGAACAACGCAATGCCTCCGGAAGAATTGAAAGAATGGAATGAAAAGAACTTAGAAGGAAGGATTGAACGGAGTTGTTGAGAAAATCAACAGCGAACGAATCAACTTGTTGTGGACCTATGGAAAAACATCTAAAAACTTGAGGTGACATTTTGCCACAGCCAAATGGTTGAATAGCTGAGAAGAACGAAGAAATGCAAAACTCCACTTCATAAGAAAATGAAGAATTATTTGCACTTCGAGACGCGAGAAGAAAATATACTTGAACTCCTCCAACAAGAATCTAGATGAACTCTTGAAGAATGAAATAAAACATGAAGAACCACCATGAAGAACTCCGGTGACAAAAGGAGGATGAGATAGAGTGAAGGATGGAAGAATAAGATGAGCCTTGCGGTGATTTGGATGGAGGTTCCGACAAAATGGTTGTGGAAATTCAAACTCCAGCAAAGAATAGATGAAAACACTTGGAACTAGAATTTATTCATCACGAACAAACTCCGAAGAAAGGGATTACTTGGCGATGGTGAAATAAGAATAAGAATTATGTTATGCTTATCCTCATCAAATTTAATTGATGACAACCGGATTTTGCATACTACTTATTCTTGTTGAAAAGGATTAAGGGGGATATAGCACAAAACTTGAGAAAGTCTTCATGAACCACCGGTGGAATTGGTAAGAATGAATGAATTAAAATGCTAACAATGGAAAATGAATCTGAAGGAACCACCGTAAAAATTCGAAAATGACTGACGAAAGAGAATGAATCACCGGGAAGAATTAGAAGAACAAATATGCTTGAGGGGATTTAGATGCAAAAAATGAAGAGGTAACAAGCTGATTAAAGAATATTGACAGATGCACCGGGATAATTGGATAACGGTAGCTGAAATGTGAGGATGAAGAATTCTTCTCAAATGATGGCCTCCGGTGAAAAGAAACGGAAAAACAACTCCTGACATACTCCAGATGGGTAAGAATAGAATATCTGACAAACGGAATAACTCGAGAGGATAACATGAAGCTAGAACCACGAATCTTTGAGAGAACATGCAAGATTTAGAGGAAAACCTATTCTTCGGTCTTCAAATGACGACGAGAAGCACCACCAAAATTACTGAGATACTCCGGTAGAATGGAAACAGGAAGGGTTGAACGAAAGATGAAAAGAATTTGAATGCAGTCTTGGAGTAGGCATGTGACTGATGGAATCTATTCTTACGTCACACTTGAAAATAATTTGAGAATAACTCCAGAATAATTAGAAGAGTCAGGTAAGATCCTGGGAAAAGACCTATGGGTTAGGGCCCACTAAAAAGAAAATACCGTTGAAAAAGGATTGTTGAAGAGATAGATGATGCACCAGAACAATTAGAATATTTGAATGCTGTGATAACCTCGAATTAATTGGAACACAAATGAATCTCCTGAGATGTCTTCCGAACTCCGGAATGATTAAATGGCGAGAGGCGAACGAGCAAGAGGAAACACTTGATCCAAGGAAAGAATATGATAAACCCGAATAACTTGAATTGAGTCCACCGGAGAAGAAAAAGAGATGAAGAATGTCAAACGAGACGAGAATTCACCGGTTGAAATAATTGACGAAAGACTGAAGAGGATCCACACGAATGAAATTGATGCTTGAAAGAGATTCAGGCTCCAAGAAGAAGAGGGTGGGAGGGCGGGAAAAACAAAGGCAACTTGGGAGGAAGAACTGACGAATAGCTTGAAGAGAAAAAACCGGTTGAAATAATGCAAAGTCTTCGCACGAGTAGGATGGATACTTGATTACAGGTTCTGGCTCCGAGAAGAAAAAGGGTCGGCGGGTAGGAAAAAGAAAACAAGTTAGGATTGAACTTGGCAAAGATGAAGAGGCTCTAGTCAACTTGACGAGAAATGCACCGGATGAAAAGAGCTGAGAACCAACGATCGGAAAACCAACTGCGTGATCCTAAAGAAAATTTGAAGGGGAAGAGGATTAATTCAAAACACCTACGTCAAGATTCCTCACCAGAGAGACGAAGGGGGTGAGGAGTAAAAAGAATTCCTACTCTCCGAAAACAGTTTTCTTCTAGACTCTACAACGTCCATAAACGATCAATCAAGGGGGCTCCTATGGTGGGTCAAGGCACTGACACCAACTTGTAACACCCCGGACACACCAGCCGGTGGTCGTTACTCCTGGCGGGATCTAGACAGGCCCCACAGATCAATACTAGTCTTTTCTCTGCATTTTGTCCTCACTCGTGCGCACCCGGGAGCAACTTCCCGGTCTGTCACCCATCCTAAAACTACTCCAAGCTGAGCACGCTTAACTTTGGAGTTTTGTCTGATTGGACTCCCAGAAAAGAAGGAATTCCTTATTGATATGAGTAGTCTATCATCCCTAATAAGCCAGGCTATCACAGGTCCCTTCGATTGAAAGTGATCGAATAGGAGGACCATAGTTTGTCTTTTGGGGCGACTGTCTCCATCACGTAAACATCCCTTAGTGTGCGCTTCCGCTCCCTTTTGGGGATATGGGTAGCATATATCATGTTCACCGTTTTAACTCTGGGAGGAAACTACTTCTGTCCCCCTGTGTTCGATGGACGGGGTTCCTCGTCGTCCTCACTTTGTGGTCCCTGTTCCTTGTTTTTGGCATTTAACTTGCCGGCCTGTTTAAAGGCCCAACATTCTCTGTTGGTATGATTGGCTGGTTTATCGGGGGTGCCGTGGATTTTACATGGACGATCGAGTATGCAGTCCAGACTAGACGGGCCCGGATTATTTCTCTTAAATGGCTCTTTTCGCCGACCGCACTTGGAGCCACTGAATCCGGCATTAACGGCCGTGTCTTCGGTGTTATCGCCATTATTTTGACGCTTGTGTCCGTTGCGTCGGGGCTTGCTGTTGCTATCTTTGGCTTCAGAAGTGCCAGGTTTACTTAAGGTGCCATTGCTACTAGCTTGCCAGCTATCCTCCACTGCACAAAAGCGGGTCATGAGCGTCGTAAGGGCTGCCATGGACTTCAGCTTCTCCTGGCCGAGGTGTCGGGCGAGCCACTCGTCACGGATGTTATGCTTAAAATCCTCTAGGGCTTCGGCATCCGGACAGTCGATGATCTGGTTCTTTTTAGTTAAGAACCGAGTCCAGAATTTCCTGGCTGACTCTCCGGGCTGTTGGATAATATGACTTAAGTCATCAGCATTCGGAAGTCGGACATAAGTGCCTTGGAAGTTGTCAAGGAATGCATCTTCTAGGTTCTCCCAACTGCCAATGGAGTTTTCGAGCAGACTGTTCAACCAGTGCCAAGCTGGTCCCTTGAGTTTTAGCGGGAGATACTTGATGGCATGGAGATCATTGCCGTGGGCCATATGTATATGGAGAAGGAAGTCCTCGATCCATACCGCGGAATCTGTTGTTCCATCATATGATTCAATGTTTACGGGTTTAAACCCTTCTAGGAATTCATGCTCCATTACTTCATCAGTGAAGCATAGGGGGTGTGTGGTGCCTCTGTGTCGGGCTACGTCGGGATGCAGCTCAGATGGAGCCGGTCTGCGGTATTCGGCCGGGACAAGTTTGTATTTGTTATATCCGTCTTGGTGGTCGTCGTTGCGCATTGGGACAGACCCCCGCGATCCATAGATTGATCTGGTTTGTCCTGCTCTGTTTTCCAAGTCGTACCGCAGGTCATGTGTGTATCCCCGAGCTGTTGTGTTTCTATTTGTTCGGTGAGGCAGTGCCGGCTGGTGTTCGGGCTGAATTACCGTTTTATCTCGGCCACGCGGTGGTTGGTCAGCCGCATTAGCTGGTAGTGCCGGCTCTAGCGCCTCGTCATCGAATTGAGGTAGAAATTTTCGCTCTGGGTAACTTTTGGTTGGGCGTTCGAGTCCGTATTCCTCGGCTGCCAGGACCTTAGTCCATCTATCAGTGAGCAGATCTTGATCAGCTTGAAGCTGCTGTTGTTTCTTCTTCAGGCTTTTTGCTGTAGCTATAAGCCGACGCTTAAAATGCTCCTGCTCGACGGGATCCTCTGGCACGATAAATTCATCATTGTTGAGGCTCACCTCATCCTCGAAGAGAGGCATGTAATTGTTGTCCTCTAAGTCGTCGTTCACGGCCTCTTCATCGGGGCTAGCTTGCTCGTCTTCCTGTTCAGCATGTTCAAAACTTGGCTTGGCGGGGTCTTCGTTGTCTTCGGCATCGTCCCGAGTGCTATTTTCTCTTGTGCCAGTATCGCTATTTTTTACCATGGCGTGATTTAGAGCGGCACCGCTGATGTCGGCGCTGTGGCTGCTTCTCAGGAAGTTTATCCTCAACTGGATCATTTTTGTCATCGCCATTGTCTTCTTTAGGTATATCCACCATGTATCTGTCGTATAAGAGGTGGTTGTCCAGCGCCCTGTGGGCGGTGGTTCCGGTTCTTCTCTGGCATCGTCATCCATACCGTCGATGTCTTCGGAGTCGAAATCAAGCATTTCGGTCAAATCGTCGATTGTGGCTATCAAGTGGGTGGTGGGATGGTAACGAAGTTCTTCATCGTCCGCTTCCCACTCAAGCCGGACATAGTTCGGCCAAGAATCTCCTGACAAGGAGAGAGACTTTAATGAGTTTAACACATCGCCTAGGGGCGAGTGTTGGAAGATGTCCGCAGAGCTGAACTCTAAGATCGGCGCCCGGTCAGATTTGATGGGTGCGGATACACGCGGTTCGGAGCCTATGGCCGGAGAAGAGTCCAAGGTTCCGATGACACATGTCTCGTTGGAGGTCAGATCTATGTTCGGCTCTAGCGCCACAGAGTTAGCGGCCTCCATGGCGAGGTTGAGCTTCCCGTCCTTGGATGGCGCGCTCTGCTCTGGATCTAGGGCCGGAGCGATTGCATGCTCTATTTCCTGCACACAGTATGACGATAGAATTAGGTCATATTCATCGTGGCGGAAGGGCGAGGCTGTCATGGGCTCGAATTCGTCAAAGATCAAGTCTCCGCGGATGTCCGCAGTGTAGTTCAAGCTTCCAAACCTGACCTGATGGCCAGGGGCGTAGCTGTCGATCAGCTCCAGATGGCCAAGCGAGTTGGCCCGTAGTGCGAAGCCGCCGAATATGAAAATCTGCCCGGGGAGAAAAATTTCACCCTGGACTATGTTGTTGTAGATGATTGAAGGAGCCATCAAGCCTTACAGTGACGACACAGTGGAAATCTCAATGAAAGCACCAATGTCGGTGTCAAAAACGGTGAATCTCGGGTAGGGGGTCCCGAACTGTGCCGGGAACACGATGTGTACCCAGTTTCGGCACCTCTCGATGGAGGTAATACCCTACTTCCTACTTGATTGATCTTGATGATATGAGTATTAAAAGAGTTGATCTACGACGAGATCGTAGAGGCTAAACCCTAGGAGCTAGCCTATGATTATGATTGTTCTTGTCCTATGGAGTAAACCCCCCAATTTATATAGACACCAGAGGGGGCTAGGGTTACACAAATTCGGTTACAAAGGAAGGAATCTCCATATCTGAATCGTGAAGCTTGCCTTCCACGCAAAGGAGAGTCCCATCCGGACACACGAAGAAGTCTTCTATCTTGTATCTTCATAGCCCAATAGTCCGGCATATGCATATAGTCCGGCTGTCTGAGGACCCCTTAATCCGTGACTCCCTCAATGAGTGTTTGCAAATTTTTGGGATATTTTGGGGTTCGTGTGGACATTTTATACATTAATTGTGTTTTCTATGCATTCATGTGCATAATTGAAATTTGAAATACATGGACATGCTCCAGTGCATATAAACGGGTTGAAAAATCAAATGTGTGTCCTTGGTTGCAACCTTAGGGCCCATGCAAGAAATGGGAATGAATGTCAAACACCTTTGCCACCGTAGCTCGGCCGCTGTCGGTGTCAAAACAGGCGGATCTCAGGTAGGGGGTCCCGAACTGTGTGTCTAAGGCTATTGGTAACAGGAGGCGGGGGACACAATGTTTACCCATGTTCGGGCCCTCCCTATGGAGGTAAGACCCTAGTTCCTTCTTGATTGGTCTTGATGATATGAGTATTACAGGAGTTGATCTACCACGAGATCATAGAGGCTAAACTCTAGAAGCTAGCCTATGATTATGATTGTTCCTGTCCTACGGACTAAACCCTCCGGTTTATATAGACAACGGAGGGGGCTAGGGTTACACAGAGTCGGTTACAGAGAAGGAAATCTACATGTCCGAATTGCCAAGCTTGCCTTCCACACAAAGGAGAGTCCCACCCGGACACGGGACGAAGTCTTCAATCTTGTACCTTCATAGTCCAACAGTCCGGCAAAAGTACATAGTTCGGCTGTCCGAGGACCCCCTAATCCAGGACTCCCTTAGCAGCCCCTGAACCAGGCTTCAATGACGATGAGTCCGGCACGCAGATTGTCTTTGACATTGCAAGGCGGGTTCTTCTTCAAATCCCTAAGTACCTGTTGTAACGAGCAGTGTCCGGCTTCCCATTAATGTTGCACTCCTCGGCTTCTGTACCTTGATAATGGCAGTCTCCATGTGTCGAGCGAATGCGAGAAGTCGACGCATTTTTACATTTGACACCGTGACCATGTAAGTAAATTGTCTATTAAAGAGACGGGGATCCTCAGATCCAAATCACACCATCTTCCCCAAGCGAGGATTCATTAGAGCGTGCCCGAAAAAACCATCCCATCATGGCTGGCCACCGCAGCTCCTCCTCTCGCTCCCATAGCGCTAAGCCAGGTGATTGGGTGAAGTGAACCATATCCTATGACCAGTTGGTGGAGTTGCAGACCCAGGGGTTTCTCCTGCCTGCATATCTTGTCCCCGTCCGAACCGGGTTAGCCACTTACGATGTCGGGGAGCAAGCAGATAGTTTCCCCAACCCATCCAGGGAGGAGCGAGTATGCCTTGTTCCTTACTTGCTGAGGGGCCTCAGATTTCCAATCCATCCGTTCGTCCGTGGGCTCCTGGAGTATTACGGCCTCCAGCTGCAGAATTCACTCCTGCCTCCATACTGCACACCGCAGGTTATGTCGCCCTTTGTAATCTGTTTTCTGGGCTGCGAAGCTCATTTCGAGCTATGGAAGAGTCTATTCTGCCTCGTCACTCGCAATCAGGAGGGATCAATATACAAAGTGGGCGGAGCCAAAATGTGGCGCATCACCGGGACCGGATACCTGTCCGGCGCTCCAAAGAAGACATCCGAAGACTGGCCTTCGGAGTGGTTTTATATAAAGGACGTCTGTAAGTGCATCTAGTGCCACCCCTAGTTTGTTTTGAAGTATTGATGACAAAGTTGGTTGAGGGACTAATGCGTTTGTGAGAATTGCAGGATAACGCAGGTAGTGTCCCTCATTGATTCGGTTTACCTACCGGAGATGACCCCTAAAAATGTATGAAGACATTGAAGACAATGGTGGTGTGTGAAGATATTCACACTGAAGTCTATGACATGAGAAGACATTGAGTGAAGACTATGGAGCACGAAGACTGAGTCGTTTCGTTGTTTCCTTTTCTTCTTTGTTGAGTCATAGGAACCACCGTATTGTTAAGTGTGGTCCAAGTGAACTAAGTCAGAGTGACTAAAGTGATGCTCAACCCAAACCCTATGTCTTCGAGCAAAGACAATGAGAGCAAATCTTATCCAGAGCTGGATGAGTCAGCTTTGCTTGTAGCCCAAGTAAAGTTGCCGTGTGTGTTTGAAATCTGACCGTTGGAACACGTGTCAGTTCCTTAGTGACCCAGGGTCATTTTGGACAAATCAGGTCGGATTGCCTTGTGGCTATAAATAGCCCACCCCTACACCACAAATTGGTGGCTGCTCAGAGTTAGTTTACGGCTTTTGTCGTTTTGAGAGCAACCCACCTCGAAGCCTTTGAGAGAGAAATCCTTGCGAGGACAAAGCCCAAACACCCAGAGCCAAAGAGTGTTAGGCATCACTGAAGTCTTTCTGTCTGTGTGACCTGAAGACTTATTACACTTGAGGACTGTGTATCCTCCAGCCGGTTAGGCGTCGCGTTTTGAGCATCCAAGAGTCATTGTGGATTGCCGGGTGAACCAAGTCTGTGAAGGTTCGGAAGTCTACCTTGAAGACTTACCAGAGTGATTGGGCGAGGACTGGGTGTCCTTAGCTCAAGGGGAATAAGGTGAAGACACGGTCTTCTGAGTAGAATCTCAGCCTCCCTAACCAGACGTACAGTTGTCACAGCAACTAGAACTGGTCCAACAAATCCTGTGTCTTCAACAAGTGACTGGTTCTATCTCTTCCCTCCTTTACTTTGAGTTTGTCTTCGTGAAGTCATTGCTTATCTGTCCTATTTGATTGACTTCATTGCTTGACTACTATTGTTGATTGGCTTCATACTATCTTCCTTCCTGATCCTACTACCTAGCTGCTATTAGTCTTTGTACGTTAACACTATTGCATACTTGACTATGGCTTGCTTGTTGTAGTTTATCTTCCGCTGTATATCAATTTGGTCATTTCTTTTGCTTGTCTTTGAAACTTTCACGTTTTGAAGACTTTGATAAAAATCGCCTATTCACCCCCCGTCTAGTCGATAACTAGCACTTTCAATTGGTATCAGAGCAAGGTACTCCCTTGTTCTGTGTGATTCGGTTTAACCACCTGGAGTTTAGCTATGTCGACTGCAGGGATAATCAAAGTCTCCGCTGCCTGCCCCATGTTCGATGGAACTGAATATCCCTACTGGAAGAATAAGATGCGCATGCATCTTGAAGCCATTGATGTCGACCTCTGGTATGTCGTCAAGAATGGCGTTCCCAAAACTGGTGAAGGTGTCACCCCTACTGATGTCAAGAAGTTCATTCAACTGGACTCGACTGCAAAGAACATCATCTGTGTTCATCTGACCAAAGGACAGTATGGCCGTGTGAGTGCTCTAGAAACGTCAAAGCTCGTCTGGGACTGGCTATCCAAGGTCAATGAAGGCGTCTCTACACAGAGAGACCAGAGGATCAGTGTTCTTCGCAATCTCTTCAACCGCTTCAAGAGAAACGACAATGAAAATATCCAGCTCACGTTTGATCGCCTCACCAACATCACAAATGAGCTTCAGGCTCTCGGCGCCACTGAGATCACCAAGCATGAAATCATCAAGACGCTACTGAGATCCCTTGACAGCTCCTTTGACACCCTTGCCCTCATGATACAAGAACATCCTGACTTCAAGACTCTCGATCCGTCTGATATACTTGAGAGGCTCAACACACATGAGTTCCATCTTTCTGAGAAAAGAGATATCTATGGCCCCAACTATGGCCGAACTCGTGCTTTGAAGGCAAAAGTTGTTTCCTCATCTGAAGAAGAAGAATCTGATTGCGGTTCTGATGATCCTGAAGACATTGGAAGGGAGCTTGCTATGCTTGTCAAGAAGTTCCAGAAATTCACCTAGAAGAAGGGCTTCAGAAAGTCTTCACGATGCAGTTCAAGAAATGATGAAGCTTCCACTCAAGACAACAAGAAGAGAACATGTCACAAGTGTAAGAAGCCTGGGCACTACATCTCTGAGTGTCCTCAGTGGGACAATGAGAAGAAGAAGAAGAAGAGCAAGGAATATGACTCTGATGACAAGAAGAAAAAGAAATCTTCAAAGTCTTCTTCCAAGTCCACATCAAAGTCTTCATCTCGTAAGAAGAACTCATCTGGAAAGGCTCGTGCTTTTGTTGGCAAGGAAATGGATTCAGAGGAGGAGTCTGCTTCTGAGGAGGCAGAGGTGGAATTTGAAGATGAATCCGACTCTGGTGTTGCAAGTCTGGCTCTAGCCACTGCCTACGTTGCCAAGTCCATCTTCAACACTGAAGACAATGACTCCCACACCAACGCTGATGATGACAAGGACGATCCTGCTCCCACCTACTGCTTCATGGCACGCGGTGCCAAGGTAAAATCACGCGATGCTTACTTTCAAACATCAAGTGAAGATGACTCTGATTGTGAATCTAAACCCAGCTACAAAACAGTTGCTAAAATTGCTACTGAACAACAAAGGGCTATGGAACATACTCAAAAACTGTTAGACAAAAGCGATGACCTGTTGGACGCGGAAACGACACATTCACAGTCCTTAGTTGAAGACATAAAAAATCTTCATGCTAAGTATCAAGAACTTGAAAGTCTTCATGAGACGCTCTCAACCACTTATGAAAAGCTCTCCTATGATTATCTTCAAAGGAAGCAAGAGCTTGAGAAATTGAAAGCGACTCATGAAGATCTTCAAAAAGAGAATGAGTCATTTCGCGCTCAACAGATCAGTCCCGCTCAGGATGAATTTGAACCACCATGTTTAAAATGCATTGAGCGTGATAACGCTGCCTCTGTTGCTGAATGTTCCACTGCTACTACTGTTGCTCTGTCTTCAACTACTGATGTGGTAACTAACCCCTCTTCTGAGGATACCACTTCTATTGTTGATGAAAATGCTAGGTTGAAGACATTGCTTGAAACAGGGATGTATAAAAGTCTGAAAGGGCATCAGACACTTTGTGATGTCCTCAAAAAGCAGATTCTGAACCGAAACCCTAGGAAAGAGGGTGTTGGGTTCGAGAGGAAAATGAATGCTGATGGTTCCTACTGGAAGCCTGAGCAGTATCCCAAAACCACATGGGTTGCTGCAAAGGAACCTTCAGTGGATCCATCCACTTTATCTGGCTTTACCTGTGCTAATCGTATTATCATTGATGAATCCTTTGATGCAAACTAGAAATTGTTCAAAAATCAGAATGGTGAAGTGTTTGCCAGGTATATTGGTACTAACTGTAGGAATGGACCGCCAATGAAGAAGATCTGGGTTCCCAAAAGCTGTCTTGAGAATCTTCCTGTGAATGTTGTCATGACACCACCAGGGAAGAAGACAAACTCCAGACCAAAGGCGTCACATGGTCCAACGGCTTCATACGGAAACATGACTCACCAGAGTTACCCTAACGCCAATGTTTTGCAGGGAAATCGTACTCCAACTTATGAATATGAGCGTGTGTCTTCAAACCGCTATGTTCATAGTACTAAGAACTTTTCTACTTATTCATATGAGTATCATTCATCTCCTGCAAGGCTATTTGCTAGGGCTCCAAAGCCGAAATTCTCAGATGCTGCACTTAGACTCATTGCTTCTAAGCCACCCCTAAAGATGTGGGTGGTGAAGAAGAACTAACTCTCTTTTGCAGAACATGGTCTCCAGCCAGCAATCAAAGGCGTCCGATATTATTGCTGGGGACCTAAAACACAAAGGGACGCATGATAAAATGACTTACTATGTATTCCACATATGAGTCGCTTACCTGTCATACTGTGTGCTAACTTTCATCTATGTTGTGATAATCCAAGTGTGCATCAACTGCTTATGCTTCACAACATACATTGTGAAGCCTATCCTCCTAACTGCGCTGTAGGGTATGACACCTCGTGCTTCAGAATGGATTATGGACAGCGGATGCACTAATCATATGACTGGTGATCGAAGTCTTCTCATGGACTCAACCTTACGTCCATCCGAAAAGAGTCAAATCACATTTGCTGACACTGGTAAAGGCAAGGTATTGGGTCTAGGTAGAGTTGCAATCTCAAAGGATCAACACATGGATAAAGTGATGCTTGTTGAATTCCTTGGATTCAACTTAATGCCAGTCTCAATGCTTTGTGACTTAAACATGATTGTAATATTCGGAAAATATCGTTGCCTTGTACTAATGGAATCTGACAAGTCTCTAGTCTTTGAAGGGTATAGGAAAGGTGATCTATACATGGTAGATTTCTCAGCAGGTCCACAACTTTCCCTATGTCTTCTTGCAAAAGCTTCAGAATGCTGGCTCTGGCATCGAAGGCTGGGGCATGCTGGCATGAGGAACTTGCACACTCTCGTCAAGAAGAAGCATGTAATAGGCATCAAAGGTGTCAACTTCAAGAAAGATCATTTGTGTGGTGCCTGCGAAGCTGGGAAGATGACGAGGGCCAAGCACCCCTCGAAGACAATCATGATGACATCTCAACCCTTTGAGCTGTTGCACATGGACTTATTTGGCCCTAGTCACTACTCCACCCTCACAACAATGGCGTGTCTCTATGGCTTATTCATTGTTGATGACTACTCAAGATATACATGGGTGCACATAATTCTCTACAAGACTGAAGTATAAGATGTTTTTAGACAATTCGCCAATCGAGCAATGAACAATTATGGCGTCAAGATCAAGCATATCAGAAGTGATAACGGCGCTGAATTCAAGAACACCGGCCTTGATCTTTATCTGGATACAATGGGAATCACTCATGAATTTTCTGCTCCGTACACACCTCAGCAAAATGGCATTGTTGAGCGCAAGAACAGAACCCTCATTGAGATGGCTCGAACAATGCTCGACGAGTACAAGACACCAAGAAAGTTCTGGCCTGAAGCTATTGATACTGCATGTCACATCATCAACCGTGTTTACATCCACAAGCTTCTGGGCAAAACATCCTATGACTCCTTATTGGCAAGAAGCCAAATGTCAGCTACTTCAGAGTCTTTGGTGCTAGGTGCTGGATCAAGGATCCCCATCACAAGTCAAAATTTGAACCCAAAGCTCACGAAGGCTTCATGCTTGGCTATGGAAAGGATTCGCACTCTTACAGAGTCTTCAACCTCTTCCACTACAAAATCGTTGAAACAGTGGATGTGCGATTTGATGAAACCAATGGTTCACAACGAGAGCTCCTGCCAAGCACACTAGATGAAGCTCCTTCTAGTGAATCTATCAAGCTGATGGGAACTGGTGAAATCATGCCCTCTGAAGCACAGCCTGAAGAGGAACTTATCATTTCTACACCAAACCAACCTAAAGACAATGCTCAGACCGAAGACAATCCTTCCAATGATGACAATGATCAGCATGAGCAAGGTCTTCGTCCAGTTCATCCTCGTGTTGCAAATGAAGTACAAATTGAGAAGATAATTGATAGCATCTAAGCACCTGGTCCGCTTACTCGATCAAGAGAAACACAGTTAGCAAATTTCTGTGGGCATTTTTCATTTGTATCAATATCTGAACCCAAGAAAGTTGTTGAAGCCTTTATGGAACCTGAATGGATTCAAGCCATGCAAGAAGAACTTCAACAGTTCAAGCTGAATAATGTTTGGGAACTTGTCAAGCGCCCTGACCCTGGCAAGCATAACATTATTGGCACAAAATGGATATATCGGAACAAACAAGATGAGCATGGTCAAGTCATCAGAAACAAAGCACGTCTAGTGGCACAAGGATATACTCAAGTTGAAGGAATTGACTTCGATGAAACATTTGCTCCTGTGGCTAGGCTTGAAGCTATTCACATACTGCTAGCCTATGCGAATCACCACAACATCCTGCTATATCAAATGGATGTGAAAAGTGCTTTCCTCAATGGCAAGATTGAAGAAGAAGTGTATGTTGCTCAACCACCCGGCTTTGAAGATCCAAAACATCCTGATATGGTGTACAAACTCAACAAAGCACTGTATGGCCTCAAACAAGCTCCTGCGCTTGGTATGATACAATCAAAGACTTCCTGAAGAGCAAAGGCTTCAAACCAGGATCCCTAGATCCCACACTCTTCACGAAGACATATGATGGCGAACTGTTTGTGTGCCAAATATATGTGGATGACATAATCTTCGGCTGCACCAACCAAAAGTATAGTGATGAGTTTGGATACATGATGCAAGAGCAATATCAGATGTCCATGATGGGTGAGCTGAAGTTCTTCCTTGGTCTTCAAATTCGTCAGCAAAGAAATGGCATCTTCATATCTCAAGAAAAATATCTCAAAGATTGTCTGAAGAAGTTCGGAATGCAAGATTGCAAAGGTTACACGACGCCAATGCCAGCCAAACATCATCTTGGTCCCGACGACAATGGTAAAGAGTTCGATCAAAAGGTATACCACTCCATGATTGGTTCTTTACTTTATCTATGTGCATCTAGGCCAGATATTATGCTTAGTGTTTGCATGTGTGCTCGATTCCAAGCGGCACCAAAGGAATCGCATCACTTAGCTGTGAAGCGAATTCTTAGATATTTGGCTTACACCCCAACACTCGGATTATGGTATACAAAGGGCTCAACGTTTGATCCGGTTGGATTCTCGGATGCTGATTATGCTGGTGACAAGGTGGATCGAAAGTCAACATTAGGAACATGTCACTTTCTGGGACGATCACTTGTCTGTTGGTCTTCAAAGAAGCAGAACTGTGTATCACTCTCAACTGCTGAATCTGAATACATTGCTGCTGGATCTTGTTGTGCTCAACTTCTGTGGATGAAGCAAACTCTCAAGGACTATGGCATCGATCTGAAGCAAGTCCCTCTCTTTTTCAAGAACGAAAGCGCCATCAAGATTGCCAACAATCCAGTTCAGCACTCGCAGACAAAGCACATTGAAATTCGTCATCATTTTCTCAGAGATCATGTCATGAAGAAAGATATTGACATCATTCACGTCAACACTGAAGAGCAACTGGCAGATATCTTCACGAAGCCCTTGGATGAGAAAAGGTTTTGCAAGTTACGGTGTGAGCTAAATATCTTGGAATCCTCAAATGTCCTGTGATCAGGCACACATCCTAACACTTATGCATGTTGATGACTTAGATGTGCAACACACGAAGTAAAGTAAATCTTCAATCAATGAAGACTTACATTCTAAGTGTGAATACATTAACATGGAATTTGACTTCAGAGCGCCACGATAATTGTGTGCCGTGTCTTGGTCTAATACTTCCTATACGATGGGTAACGCCACCACCAAAATTTCTTGGTTTGAAGTGTTTCACTCATGGCGTTATTGTTGAATATCCTCGCATATTAATTTGTCTTCAACTTTCAACTTATCTTCATAATTTACTTGACTATGTTGAGTTGATTGCTTTCTCATATATATATATATATATATATATATATATATATATATATATGTGCTAGTATTTTGTCCTCTACATCATTCACTTATAGCTATGTCTTCATTGTTGAATCTTTTGAACTAAGTGAATGTGACCGGACCCTAATCTCTCTATGCTTACTATCTCAAACTCTATCTGTCCAAATCATATGCATTCTATGGAAACTGTCGAATGTCTTCTCTACATCCTTGTCAGCAGAAGACACAAAGACAAACATCAAGTCCTATTCAAATGATTCATCTTTATTGCCGATATCCGGAGAAGCCGGAACAACCATCCGACAAACTTGGCAGGCGTGGGAACGTGGGACAACTCTGAGTATGTTGCATGCTTGCCACGTGTCCCACGGATGTGAACAGACAGGGGCACCTGCGTAATTGTGCTGTGCCGCACAACTACTTATAAATACGTGTCTCCTGGGGTCAAGAAAACCTTCTTCCACCTCTCCACCTCGTCAAAACCCTAGCGCCACTGCTAGCTCTCGACGACGCCGGCGACGAAGCGCTTAGCTGCGGCGACTTCTCCGACGCCGTCCTCACGCCGGCCGCAGGCATCGTCCTCTCCGCCGCCGCCATAGGTGTCCTCCGTCGCCAAGTTAGGGCACGGTGGATTGAACTGCTCGGTCTCCTTTCATCCCATCTAGAAGTTCTTCGTGTGGTAAATATAACTCTATTTTTACCAGCCTTTTGATCCTCAATGATTCATCCAATTTACCAAAATTGGTTTCTGTCTATACAAAGTGAGATCTATTCTATCTGCATCTCATACTTCCTAGAATATTCACTTAAGCTTGACATCTAGTTAGATTCCTCACTTGAACTTATTCACGGATTCGTAAAAATCTGGAACCGACTCTCAACATATAAGTGAATGTCTTCGCAACATGAGGTCAATGTCTTCAAACTGATTTATCTTCAAAATCTTCTGAGAATGCATATGACCTCTTCCCCTTCCCTCGCATCTCTAATGCTGTCACAGGTACATGTCCGTGGGAGAATCCCTAGGTTCTCATAGTCTACATTCGTTTGCAGAATTCTTACAGCAACACATTGATTCTGCTGAAGCCAGTTCCTGTCTGACCAGCAAGCGAAAGCCTTTGAAGCCTTTGAACATATTGAAACCGTTCAGTTTGAAGTTCATGGCTGCAGAGAAATCAGTAAGGAGGGGTGGCAGACAGCGTCGTGGGGGAACTTCAAAGGATCTGCCTGATGATCTTGCAGAAATCTACAAAACAGATCCTGAAGAGGATTACAATCAGCGCAAGACTCGAATCCAATGGATTCGACGCTATTGGGCTGAACAGTGGTTCAAGTACAAGTTCGTGACCCAGGAGTACGCAGAGAAAAATGCTATAAAGAGTCCTTGGGGTGATATTCTCTATCGAGGCCTTCCCCCCAAGAACAAAGCTGAAGCCATTGCGCAAGAATTCTATCCTTGCATGGTCCATGGACCACAGCCTGAAGAAGCCGACCCATCATCATTGCTCTGGTGTCGTGACGACAATCTCTTCAAGCGCAATTTTCAGTATGCTAAGGCTTCGGCAAAGGAAAACAAGAAGTCATGGGGATTAGACTTCAATCGTTGCCCCTCTGCTCCCTGTGATGATGGCACACGTGAAGCTGAAGAAAACAGAATTGGCCCCTTTGCAAACCTTGATGGCCTCATCTCCTACATCTTGGTACAAGGTGCCAAAGTGGATCATTCTGACAATGATGCTGATTCTGATGAAGCCCCAGGTCCTCCTCCAAGGCCGCAGAAGCCAAAGAAGATTAAGGCTTCATCATCAGCTGCACCTTGTGTGAAGCCACTGGCCACTGCACCTCCTGAAGCCAGTGCGCAGTCTGAAGATCTTTCACGCTTCTCCAAGAAGACGGAGAAGAAAAAGAAAATCATCAAGAGTACTGAACAGGCTTTGACTCCTGCTGCTATTCTGCGTGAAGAGCCCATTGATCTATCCAGCGATGACGATCTTGCAGATGATGCTCTTGAGCAACTGATCAAGAGCAAGGAAGAAGAAGAGATCTTCAACAACTTGCCTCTCTTTGATGTGGCAATCATCCATAACTTCATTGATGAGTGGTTTGACACACCAAATCTTAGCTTTGATGATCTGCAACTTCTAATTGGCCTCAGCGTCGCCTTCAATGGCGCCATTGCTTCTGAGCTAGCTATTGCTCAGCGCATCGTCGAACTGAAGCACAAGATTGACTATGAAAAGGCTCAGTCCAAGAAACATGTGGCCATGCTCAACATGCAAGATGTCAGGAACTTCAAGATCATGTTGCACAAGCTCAAAGAAGCCTTTCTCAAGAAGCGTGAAGAAGCTCAAGGCTCCAGAGAGCGTATGAAGAGTCTGGTTGACAAGTGTGTGCTTGCCTACAATGAGGCTGAGAAGCGCAAGGCTCTTGGTCGTCCTGGCATCGACCCCAGGATGGCTGCAAAGAAGAAGAAATCGACTGTCCAATCTGCACCTTCAAGGCCAGATGAACCTCGCTTTGTCTTCCCAATCAGCATGACTGGCTCGAAGCCAAGAATCACGTCAACCGCTTCAGAGCAGAAGAAGACGAGGGCTGCAGAGGCTGAAGCCAGAAAATGGAAAACCTCAGAAGCCTCTGAAGCTGCTCCCTCCAAGAAGAAGCACAAGATCAAGAAGAGTCGGGTTGCTCCCATAGAGCCCCTTGTTGTTGAACCCATCTCAGTGGTTCGTCCTGCATCTACAACTCAAGAGCTTTGCATGACTGTTCATGAGCCCGCTTCCACAGAGGCTCCTGAAGCAGAAGAGATTCCAGCAGTTGATCCCATCACTGCTGAAGACATTGGTCATCATGACAATGTTGAAGATGATGAAGTTCTTCCTCAAATTGAATACAATGTGGTATCATCGCCTATTCGTACGAACATCGAAATCATCAGCATTGGTCGTCCTCTGACGCCAATTGCTCAGGATGCTTCATGGGCTGATCGCCCACGAGAACAAGACTCCCCCCGCTCTCCCCAACAACAACAAACCACACCATCCGTACAAGTTGAACAGGATGAGGACCTGCCCACTCCATCTCCAAAGGCGTCGCCTGTACTACAAAGGCTTCTCAAAGGACCAAGGCCTCAAGCCCCTCTTCCGAGCGTTCCAGAAGGAGAAGTGCACCATCAACCTGTTGCACGTTAAGTGTTTTCAGAAGCCACTCCTGATGTGAATGTCTCTGAGTCTGAAGCACCAGCTGCTGAAGACAATCCGGCTGCATCAGCCGATGACGAACGTCAAGAAGAACATGTCCATACTCCCCCCATTCCTTAAGAAACTGTTCATGAAGTGAACGTGTCTGTGCCTGACCCTCCAGTTCAGCAAGTGGATGTTGAAAATCCTGAAGCTGCCACTACCAACGCAAGTGAAGCTCATGACATTGTCATGACTGAAGCTAATGTGGAGCTTGAACCAAACAGTGTGCCTGAAACCAATGAGGCAACTGCTTCTGAAGCACCTGATGTGCAGCCCGAAGCCACTGTTGCTGCCACTGCTCCTCTTCCGCCACCAAGGCCCTATACAATTGAGCAAGCATACAACCATGGCGAGCTAATCACCGTAAGATGGCCTGTTCTGGTCCCTCTGCCTACTGTCTCTGGTCCTCAATTTGACTATCACATTGAGCATAGGCCTCAGGTCCAGAAACCAAAGCCAGGACTGCCAAGGTTTCCTGGTACTGCCACATCTGTCGGGTCTTTCAATGCAAATGGCCACAAGAGCCACAAAACATTCTTTGACAACTCAAAGAACCCCTACACGAAGCCAAGAATATCATCAGATTGGTTCTGGAGTCATCAGCAGCGAAGCTATTACTCCTGTGTTCTGTATGATCAAGGGAGCATCTTCCCTCATATGCGCCTCGACACTAAAGTCATTGCTGGACTGCCGTGCTTAGAAGAAGCACTTGATTGTTTTCATGATGCTGGTCTGCTCAGCTTTGTCACAAACAAAGAACATTGGAATGAAGAGCTATTGCTTCAATTCTATGCTACCCTCCACATTCGCGGCTACAACAGAGATATCAAGACCTGGGTTCTCGAGTGGATGACAGGAAATGCTCATGATGAAGCCAAAGCTCTTGACATCATTGAGCTTACAGGCTATCCACTCCCGGAGATCTATATGAACCTAGTTGTCAAAAACACCGCAATGCACTGGAGAGCATCTTCCATAAGCCTGAACCCAATATGAGCCAGATGTTGAGCATGATGAAGCCTTTGCCACGTGATGCTGAATATCCAAAGGATTTCTTCGTTGATGACCTTGAGTATCTGTCGCGCACCATATATCACATCATCAGGCGGACTCTATGGCCTATCAAAGGACATTCATCAGCTGCAAAACTCGAAGGAGCCATGAAGACATTGGTCTTTTACATCCTCAATGGCATCAGCTTCAATGCGCAAGATTTCTTCATCAGGCAACTGGCTGCATCTGGATCTGACCTCTTCAGAATGAAATTCTATGATCCATGGGTCATGCGCCTCATCAAGCAACACTGTGTTGTCAACTATCAACCATCTGCTCGGAATCATGCGATCTTCCTACCAGAGGTTGATATGTCAGTTGAAGCCATATACCCTGAACCTGCCAAGACACCTCTCTGTCTTCAGAATGCTGAACATCAAAGCTTCACTCAGCCTATGGAAGGAGTCCAAGCTGTCACGCGTGTCTATCCGATGGCTGGAAATATTCGTCTGCCTCATCATGCATCAACTGAAGCCACTGCGAGCACCATTGCTCAAAGGCCTCGGAAGCGCTCTCGGGTCCTCAGTGACCGAGAACTTCTTGTTGCCCTACATCAGAAGCAAGATAAGCATCATTTTTGGCTCAAGCGTCAGATGCAAAGCCTCTTGGTGGATGTAAATCGCATTCGAAACCTTGCCACCAAGAACGCTTTTTTCACTCATGAAACTTGTTGGCGATCATGGAAGAGTTTGACCCTGCTCAGTGCTGAAGCTGATTTTCAAGACGATGGCTTCACTGAAAGATTCAAGTTTGACTCCACTCCTCCACGGAATGCTGTCCTACGAAGAACTCCATCTCTTGAAGACTCTGATTATTCTTCCTCCACGGCAACTATCAATGCCAATGTCATCGATGATGAAGACAATGCTACTTCACCGCCCCCTACTTCTGCACGCATCGATACTGCACCGAGTTCGTCTGCACTGCCAAACGATAACGACAACCCTGCTGCTTCAACTACTCCTCATGAGGACGAGTAGATGCTCTATGTCTTCAAACCTTTTTGGTCATTACTAACAAAAGGGGGAGAAGCATATGAGTTGAAAGTCTTCAAGCGGGTTCATAAGGGTGGTTGCTTTATATTTTTTCCTAGTGCTTACAACTCTTGCCTTTGATACAATTCGTTCTTTGAGTTGTAATACTTAAACTTGATGGTCGTCTGCTACTTATTTGCGTTTCCACGTGCGATGATAACTCCCGCACTTAGATCATTCTGCAGGCGTCCATTTTTCATTATGCATGTCATTCTCTTAGCTATATCATTTCATGCATGATGAATTATCTTCATAAGTTGAAGAGGATCTCCACAAGTACAACCTGCCATGTGCATTTGCATTCCAAAAGCAAAATATTTATATGCACATCTTCAGGGGGAGCCCTTGCCACTTATGAAGACAATACACTATCCTTTACAATTTCACATACTTCTTTCCCGTTGAAAACTTCAACCAGCTTGTCATCAAGCACCAAAAAGGGGGAGATTGTAAGTGCATCTAGTGCCACCCCTAGTTAGTTTTGGAGTATTGACGACAAAGTTGGTTGAGGGACTAATGCGTTTGTGAGAATTGCAGGATAACGCAGGTAGTGTCCCTCATTGATTCGGTTTACCTACCGGAGATGACCCCTAAAAATGTATGAAGACATTGAAGACAATGGTGGTTGTGAAGATATTCACACTGAAGTCTATGACATGAGAAGACATTGAGTGAAGACTATGGAGCGCGAAGACTGAGTCGTTTCGTTGTTTCCTTTTCTTCTTTGTAGAGTCATAGGAACCACCGTACTGTTAAGTGGGGTCCAAGTGAACTAAGTCAAAGTGACTAAAGTGATGCTCAACCCAAACCCTATGTCTTCGAGCAAAGACAATGAGAGCAAATCTTATCTAGAGCTAGATGAGTCAGCTTTGCTTGTAGCCCAAGTAAAGTTGCCGTGTGTGTTTGAAATTTGACTATTGGAACACATGTTAGTTCCTTAGTGACCCAGGGTCATTTCGGACAAATCAGGTCGGGTTGCGTTGTGGCTATAAATATCCCACCCCCTACACCATAAATTGGTGGCTGCTCAGAGTTAGTTTACGGCTTTTGTCGTTTTGAGAGCAACCTACCTCGAAGCCTTTGAGAGAGATATCCTTGTGAGGACAAAGCCCAAACACCCAGAGCCAAAGAGTGTTAGGCATCACTGAAGTCTTTCTGTCTGTGTGACCTGAAGACTTATTACACTTGAGGACTGTGTATCCTCCAGCCGGTTAGGCGTCACGTTCTGAGCATCCAAGAGGCATTGTGGATTGCCGGGTGAACAAAGTCTGTCAAGGTTCGGAAGTCTACCTTGAAGACTTACCAGAGTGATTGGGCAAGGACTGGGTGTCCTTAGCTCAAGGGGAATAAGGTGAAGACACGGTCTTCTGAGTTGAATCTCAGCCTCCCTAACCAGACGTACAGTTGTCACAGCAACTAGAACTAGTCCAACAAATCCTGTGTCTTCAACAAGTGACTGGTTCTATCTCTTCCCTCCTTTACTTTGAGTTTGTCTTCGTGAAGTCATTGCTTATCTGTCCTATCTGATTGACTTCATTGCTTGACTACTATTGTTGATTGACTTCATACTATCTTCCTTCCCGATCCTACTACCTAGATGCTATTTGTCTTTGTACGTTAACACTATTGCATACTTGACTATGGCTTGCTTGTTGTAGTTTATCTTCCGCTGCATGTCAATTAGGTCATTTCTATTGTTTGTCTTCGAAACTTTCACGTTTTGAAGACTTTGATAAAAATCGTTTATTCACCCCCCCTCTAGTCGATAACTAGCACTTTCAACGTCCCCCTTCCGGACCCTGTTCGGATGGGCCTTCCTGAGTTTACCAATGCACCACTGAAGAAACGCCGCAGCCGGCGTCCCCGGAGCCCCCAGGAGGAAGATAGGAGAGAGGTCCTTTATCTGATGGGCAGGATAAAAATGGTTGCCAAATCTGGATTGACAATAATCGAGGTCATGTCAATATGCATAATGCGGGGGGTGCAGCCACTCCAATATCGAGGGCGTCCCATATGGCACTTTAATGGAGAGGACGATGCCACCCGCTGCGGTCGGAAAGGTCCGGACTCCGCTGCTACATCTTGAGCTTGCGTTGGTTTTCCTTGACGAGGAAAGGGTGATGCAGCAATAGTAGCGTTAGTATTTCCCTCAGTTTTTGAGAACCAAGGTATCAATCCAGTAGGAGGCTCCTCAAAAGTCCCACACACCTACACAAACAAACAAAGAACTCGCAATCAATGCAATAAAGGGGTTGTCAATCCCTTCACGTCCACTTGCGAAAGTGAGGTCTGATAGAGATAGTATGATAAGATAAATATATTTTTGGTATTTTATAATATAGATGCAAAAAGTAAAGATGCAAATAAAAGTAGATTGAAAGCTTATATGAAAAAAGATAGACCCGGGGGCCATAGGTTTCACTAGTGGCTTCTCTCAAGATAGCATAAGTATTACGGTGGGTGAACAAATTACTGTCGAGCAATTGATAGAAAAGCGAATAATTATGAGATTATCTAGGCATGATCATGTATATAGGCATCACGTCCGCGACAAGTAGACCAACTCCTACCTGCATCTACTACTATTACTCCACACATCGACTGCTATCCAGCATGCATCTAGAGTATTAACTTCATAAGAACAGAGTAACACATTAAGAAAGATGACATGAGGTACAGGGATAAACTCAAGCAATATGATATAAACCCCATCTTTTCATCCTCGATGGAAACAATACAATACGCGCCTTGCAACCCTTTCTGTCACTAGGTAAGGACACTGCAAGATTGAACCCAAATCTAAGCACTTCTCCCATGGCAAGAAAGATCAATCTAGTAGGCCAAACCAAACTAATAATTCGAAGAGACTTGCAAAGATAACTCAATTATACATACAAGAATTCAGAGAAGATTCAAATATTTCTCATAGATAAACTTGATCATAAACCCACAATTCATTGGATCTCGACAAACACACCGCAAAAAGAGTTTACATCGAATAGATCTCCACAAGAGAGGGGGAGAACATTGTATTGAGATCCAAAAAGAGAGAAGAAGCCATCTAGCTAATAACTATGGACCTGAAGGTTTGTGGTAAACTACTCACAACTCATCGGAGGGGCTATGGTATTGATGTAGAGGCCCTCCATGGTTGATTCCCCCTCCGGCGGAGCACCGACGAAGGCTCCAAGATCGGATCTCGTGGATACAGAAGGTTACGGCGGTGGAAATTGTTTTCGTTGGCTCCCTGGATGTTTTCGGGGTACGTAGGTATATATAGGAGGAAGAAGTATGTTGGTGGCCGCTCGTGGGGCCCAGGAGACAGGGGGCGCGCCCAAGAGGGGTGGGCGCGCCCTCCTATCTCCTGGACACCTCGTTTGCTTCTTGACTTGCACTCCAAGTTCTCCGGATCATGTTCGTTCCAAAAATCATGCTCCCGAAGGTTTCATTCCATTTGGACTCCATTTGATATTCCTTTTCTTCGAAATATTGGAATAGGCAAAAAAACAGCAATACGGGCTGGGCCTCCGGTTAGTAGGTTAGTCCCAAAAATGATATAAATATGTAAAATAAAGCCCATAAACATCCAAAAGGGGTAATATAATAGCATGGAACAATCAAAAATTATAGATACGTTGGAGACGTATCATCCGCCACCGCCCTGGCGAAAATATTGTCCGATCTATATAAAGGAGAAGAAGAGGAGTTTATCAGCATTAAGCCACGGGACGGATTTTCTATGTACAACCCCCCTAGCTGGGTGAGCTGCTATCTTTTACTCAACTCTATTCATTCCCACATTCTTTCATCACAAATATTTACCTTGCTAATTCATAGAAGGAACTACGAAAAGCTATGAGGGAGGTCCACAGCCCGTCTCCACAGCCAGAGGACCACAACCGGGCCCTCGACCCCGGACTTGAAGAAGATCTGGACATATTTGTGGCTCTCATCGACAGGATGTTTTACCAGGCAAGCTATGACGGTGCCTTGGTGGCCATCATAGACGACTATCGTGGCCTACTCCCTGCATCATATGTAAGTAAAATTGGAGACCTAACTTCCGAGAAGGATCCCTTCTTTACGCCTTACCCACCGCACACGTATTGCACTTTATAGGGAAGGCCATCGGGGCACCGTGTCGAACCCGCGGCGACTCACCAACAAGGGGCACCCAAGCCGGGTAGGCTTAAAAGGAAGGCGGTCAGGACCGAGACGCCGTCGCAGAGGTATGATTTAAAACCTGCTCCGTGATTATCATCTTTAAAATATAACAATGTCCATTGTCTCCTCGCAGAAAGAGTGCTCGCCGGACTGTGTCCGGCGATCCTGCCGGCCACGCCTCCACCAGCCGGACTCCAGAACCGGCCTCAAGGATGGAGGCTAACGTGGGGACAACGCCGGACGGTCCTCCTACAGAGGATGCGGATAGAATATCCACTACGAATTCCGAAGTGGAGAGCGCTATGAATCACCGGCGTCGACGGGCCATACTCCGTGACCCTAACTTCTATAAGGAGGTGTTCAATCCCTTCAACTCGGGAGACGCGTACATCCAAGATGCTTAAGATGGGCTTGCTAGAGCCACATACCAGTATCTAAAGGATATACGGGTAAGAAAAACTGATAATTATGTATATCAGTTGCCCCTGAGACATGAAACAATTGGCACAACTGATTTAAGGATCATTGTATGAATAGGTTCTTACAGAGAAGAACACCCATTTGTCTCAAGAGCTGGAGGAGTGCAAAGCCCAGCTAAGGGTAAGAGTTGCCGGAATGGAGGAATCCGAGAAGGCCTCATCTGGTAATATTAGTCTTGATCAAAAAGAATGTAATTACGTATAATAGTTAGTATTCGGCATGCTTGAAAATCTAACAATAGATTCTGTAGACAATCCCGGAGTGGATCCGGAGATCGTACAAGAGGATGACCAACAAGCTCAACGATAGCTAGAGGATGGTGAGCATGTGCTTACACATGTTAGGCGAGAGAAAAACAATCTCCAGGATGCCAATACCCGTCTGGGCATTGAATTGGAAGATGTTCGTGCTCAGCTTGCTGACTCCGTGAAGGAGAATAGGAGGCTTCGACGCGGCATTTTAAGTATGTGCTCAAACGAACCTTTATACAGTTCGGCGAAGAAACGGGCTAACAGAGTTATGTATGTAGGTATGCTGACAGGTCATCCTGAAGAGGAGATTCCCGGATCCGCAGGCGATCTTCTGCAAGAGCTTTCACAACTACAGGAACAAGTCCGACAGGTGATGCAGGGTATTGGCTAGGCCTTGTGGCCGTCCGCCTCCCTGCCAGGATGCATGGGTGAGCTTGTAGAGATGCTCAAGGGAGCGCGGGACCGCTTCTGATTATGGAAGATATCGGCCTGCGGACAAGGTGCGAGCGAAGCCTGGGTCATGGTAAAAACTCGGTACACCAAGGTTGACCCGAATCACATCTCCCTAGTCGGACCTGCAGGGTCATATGGGAATGAGATTCCCGTTAGTCTGGTATATGACCAAGTAGGATTGGCCGCAAAGTATTCCCAACAGGATTGTAGGCTAGACAGCCTGTTGGATGGTATAGAAGAAGAATTTCGCCAGTCTAAGTGAATGTGTACATCAATTCACATATTTTGTCCCTAGCCAGATTGTAAATCATTTGTCATGGTGGACCTTTTCGCTTCGACCTCCGGACCAGACAGTCCGGAGTGTATCCGAATACCTGCCCAGTTATGTAAACCGGGGTACGCATGGAAACCAGGCGTAGGGGTCATAAGTGCTTGAACAGATAAGTACCCAACTAGCTATGTTATATTACATGGATAGTAAGAAACGTCTTCCAGAGAGAATAGTTCCATTAAGGGTTCCTTTACCTGGGTACGCATGCATTAATGTGCATGTCAGAACTGCGAACACAGACGCTAGATATGAAACATCTAGGGGTTTATATTGTAATAGGTAGGAAACATCTTTTGTTCACCAACCGAATATTCCCTTAAGAATGCTAGCTTTCGGCTTCACCCAGTCTGAGGTACACATCCGGTGGACCCGGCAGTAACAATCGCAGAGGTGCTCCCCTTATGCCCTAGCCGAACTAACGGGAACGTAGGGCATAAACACAGGAGCCAGGCAACCCAGCTTGGCCAAAACTTAAGTCATATCGATGCATATAATGGAGAAGAAAAGGTACATATGGAAAAGTGACACATATGTAGTGGGCACGAAGCACGGAAGATAATTGTATTAAGCTTCTGTATAAGAAGGCCCCAGGTATAGTGAGCGTGCATAGCGCGTCAAGATTGTGTAGTCGAGTCACACATGAAGCTTTTTAGGGCCATAAAAAGAAAGAAAGAGGATATAATTAAAAAAGGGCGGAGGTAAGGAGACGAACACAGAGTTCGGTGCTAGGCATAGAATCTTCGGAGTCTGGCCGCGTTCCAAGGGTTTGGCTCGAGTAGATTATCTGATGCATCATGCAGGCTGTACGCTCCTCCGGTGAGAACTTTATCAATGATGAAGGGACCCTCCCACTTGGGCTTGAGCTTGTCCTTTTTTTCTCCGGTAGGCGTAGAACGAGTTCGCCAACATTATAAGTTTTGGCCCGTGTTTCTCTGCTTTTATACATTCGAGCTTGTTGCTGATAGAATGCGAAACATGCTTTCCGTTCCTCCTCCAGGGCATCTAGACTGTCCTACCGATCAAGCTCAGCTTCTCTCTCTTCATACATGCGCACTCGAGGTGAGTCATGAATGATATCGCAAGGCAATACCGCCTCTGCGCCGTACACCATGAAGAATGGTGTGTATCTGGTAGTGCGCTTTGGCATGGTTTGCAGTCCCATAGTATGGAGTCGAGCTCCTTGACCCAGTGCGTGTCTGATTCCTTCAAGGACCACACTAGTCTGGGTTTGATGCCTCTCATAATAAGACCATTTGCTCGTTCGACTTGACCATTTGTTTGGGGGTGATAGACGGAGGCGTAATCGAGCTTAATGCCCATGTTGCGTCACCAAGCTTTCACCTTGTCGGCTATGAAGTTGGAGCCATTATCGTTGATGATGCTGTGGGGGACACCGTAACGGTGTACAACCCCTGATATGAAGTCTATCACATGTTTAGATTCGTCCGTTTTAACTGGTTTGGCCTCTATCCATTTGGTGAATTTATCCACCATGACCAATAGGTATTTTTTCTTATGGCTTCCTCCTTTAAGGGGTCTGACCATATCGAGCCCCCAGACCGCAAAGGGCCAAGTTATGGGGATTGTTCAAAGGGCGGTAGGTGGCAAATGGCTTCGATTTGCAAAAAGCTGGCAACCGACGCAATGTTGGACGAGGTCCTGTGCGTTTGCTCGAGCTGTCAGCCAGTAGAAACCTGTGCGGAAGGCCTTGCTTACAAGGGCCTGATCTGCGGCGTGGTGGCCGCCGAGTCCAGCATGAATTTCGGCCAAGAGTTGCCACCCTTCCTCCTCGGAGATGCACCTTTGGAGTACTCCGGTAGCGCTTTTCTTATAAATCTCTCCCTCGTGGACCTTGTAGGCTTTAGAGCGCCGCACAATGCAACGTGCCTCATTTTGGTCCTCGGGGAGTTCTTGCCTATTTAGGTAGGCTAAGAAGGGTTCTGTCCACGGGGCGATGACAGCCATGATGACGAGGGCCGAAGGTGTTATTTTGGTGGCGGAGCCTCCGATTATGTCAGTGTGTTCGTGATCTGGGGTTGTGGTCGGATCCTGACTAGTACTGCCAGTCTCCCCTTGCCACACCACGGATGGCTTGAACAGGCTTTCCAAGAAGATATTAGGTGTGACGGGATCGCGCTTAGCGCCGATGCGGACGAGGATATCCGCCGCTTGGTTGTTTTCTCGGACCACATGATGGAATTCGAGCCCCTCGAACCGAGCTGACATCTTGAGGACGGCATTGCGGTAAGCCGCCATTTTCGGGTCCTTGGCGTCAAAGTCTCCATTTATTTGAGATATTGCGAGGTTCGAATCCCCATGCACTTCTAGGCGTTGAATGCCCATGGAGACTGCCATCCGAAGACCATGCAACAGATCCTCATATTCGGCTGCATTGTTGGAGTATGTGTATAATATTTGGAGTTATTGGACTGTATCTCCGGTGGGGGATGTCAGGACAACGCCCGCTCGCAAACCAGCTAGCATCTTAGAGCCGTCAAAGTGCATGATCCAATTGGAGTATGCGTCGTACTCTTTAGGGACTTCGGCTTCTGTCCATTCGGCGACTAAGTCAGCCAGTACTTGCGACTTAATGGCTCGCCGTGGTTTTTATATGACGTCAAACGGGAGGATCTCGATGGCCCACTTAGCAATCCGGCCCGTGGCATTGTGGTTACTTATTATATCGTTGAGTGGTACTTCGGAGGCCATCGTGATTGAACACTCTTGAAAGTAGTGTCGTAGTTTCTGGGATGCCATGAAGACCGCGCATGCTATCTTTTGATAATGTGGGTACCGTGACTTGCATGGTGTGAGGACAGTGGATACGTAGTATACCGGCTTTTGAAGCGTGAACTTATGTCTGTCCTCCTCTCGTTCGACGACGAGAACTGCGCTTACAACTTGGTGCATTGCAGCTATATATAACAGCATGGGTTCGCTGATGTTTGGTGCGGCCAGGATTAGATTGCTGGCCAAGAGGGCCTTTGTTTCTTCCAGGCCGGCCGTAGCCGCATCCGTCCACTCGAAGTGTTCGGTGCGTCGAAGAAGGCGATAGAGAGGTAGTGCCTTTTCTCCCAATCGGGAGATAAAGCGGCTTAAGGCAGCCACGCGTCCAGTTAATTTCTGGATTTGCTTGAGGTCTCTTCGAGTAGCCAACTGTGACAAAGCTCAGATTTTAGCCCGATCTGCTTCAATTCCTCTATTGGAAACGATGAAGCCCAGGAGCTTTCCGGCAGGAACACTAAAAACGCTTTTTTCGGATTAAGCTTGATGTCATACGTTTGGAGATTGTCGAACGTAAGCCTCAGGTCATTTATTAAAGATTCGACGTATCTGGTCTTAATGATCACGTCGTCTATGTATGCCTCAACTATTTTGCCGATTTGTTTTTCCAGGCATGTCTGAATCATGCGTTGATAGGTTCCACTGGCATTTTTGAGCCCGAAAGGCATGGTGTTGAAACAGAAGGGGCCGTATGGAGTGATGAATGCTGTTGTGGCTTGATCGGACTCCACCATCTTGATTTGATGGTATCCAGAGTATGCATCGAGGAAGCACAATGAGTCGTGTTCTGCGGTAGCATCGATGATTTGATCGATGCGGGGGCGAGGGAAGGGATCCTTGGGGCAAGCCTTATTGAGGTCCTTGAAATCGACACGTAGGCGCCAGGATTTGTCCTTCTTTGGTACCATCACCAGGTTTGCTAGCCAGTTCGGGTGTTTTATTTCTCTGATGAATCTAGCTTCGAGTAACTTGGCTAGCTCCTCTCCCATGGCTTGTCGTTAAGGTTCCGAAAAGCGCCGAAGAGTCTTCTCGACCGGCTTGTATCCCTTCAGTATGTTTAGGCTATGCTCGGCCAGCCTGCGTGGGATACCTGGCATGTCTGAAGGGTGCCAGGCGAAGATGTCCCAATTCTCGCGCAAGAACGCCCGCAATGCGGCATCTATTGTGGGGTTCAGCTGTGCCCCGATGGATGCTATTTTTGTTGAGTCCATTGGGTGGACTTGGAATTTGACTATTTCGTCCGCTGGTTTGAAAGAGGTGGACTTGGATCATTTGTCGAGTATCACGTCGTCCCTGTCCATTGTGGAGCGCATCACAGTTAGTTCTTCGGCCACGAGGGCTTCGGATAATGCCTCAAGGGCCAGGGCGATGGTTTTATTTTCAGCGCGGAGTGATACGTCCGGATCACTAGCTAGAGTTATGATTCGATTGGGCCCGGGCATCTTGAGCTTCATGTACCCGTAATGGGGTATACCTTGGAAACTCGTGAATGCATCCCGCCCTAAAAGGGTGTGGTATCCACTACTGAACGGAGCCACTTGGAATGTTATTTCTTCAGACCTGTAATTCTCTGGCGTGCCGAATACCACATCTAGTGTGATTTTTCCCGCACATCGTGCCTCCCGACTAGGGATAATTCCTCTGAAGGTCGTGTTGCTTTGCTTAATGCGGCTCTTGTCTATTTCCATTTTGTTGAGAGTTTCCTTGTAGATGAGGTTTAATCCGCTGCCACCATCCATGAGTACTTTAGTAAGCCAGAAACCGTCCACAATTGGACTAAGGACCAAAGCGGCTGGTGCTCGGACTGTTCGGAATTGAGGTTCGTCACTGGCATTGAAGGTTATGGCCGTGTCGTTCCATGGATTTATTGCTGCAACATGGCAGACTTCGGCGAGGCTGCGTTGTGCTCTCTTGCGCCTGTTATTTGAGGCGAAAGTCTCAAACACTGTCAATACTGTATCGTTGTTTTCTATGGGATGATGCTCTGCAGTATCGTTAATGAGGAGATCCTCGCTGCTTTTGGCCACCTGCCGAAGTATCCAACATGCACTAAGGCTGTGTGTTGGTATGGTATCCGATGTGGTGTGAATTTTGCATGTCCCATTGAGCCATCCCTCCAATACGTTTCCACACCATGTAGTGGGCTTTGGTTTCTTTGTAATTTAATCGGGTGACTTGTGAGAGTACACCCTTTTAGTTCGGACGAGGGGTTTAGTGAGAGCCGGAGGATCCCATAATTTTGCTTGGGTTTTCCAGGAGCTTTCCATCTCACAGTACTTTTGTACTATGGTCGCCAACTAAGCAAAGTGTGTTATGTCACGGCGACTTATGGCATTGAGGATTCCCTTGTCCGTGCAATTTTTTAAAAAGAATGAGATTGTGTCTTCCTCGCGACAGTGTTTGACCTTGCTCATTACAAGGAGGAATCTGGCCCAAAAGTGATGTACTGTCTCTTGGGATTCTTGTCTAATGTGGGAGAGAACGCTTGTATCTGGGTGGGTGGGTAGATTTAAGTCCGAACCCTGACCCGATCTGAGACCCAGGGGCAAAGGAGCTTCCGAACTTGGTCGTTCAGGTTCCGGGATGTTGCCCAATTTTTCTGGCCCGCTGTCCGATTCTAAGTTCGAAGCTTGGGTCATGTCCTCCCACAGACGGGTACCCGGCTTGGAGAGCTCGGGAATCCGGACATAGTTCGTCCTCAAAATAGAGGAAGATTCGCTGCATTGCTCCTCCACCACCGCTATCAGATGGGTGACCGGCGGAGAGTTAATCTCTCTTTGGTCGGGTTTATGCCCGATCTGATCATAGTCCGTAGCGAGTCCCAAGGCGGCGATGAGATCCAAGAGCTCGTTCAAGCACGATAGCTCCATTGGATCCATCTGCTTGGTGTATTCCGAGCTGATGTGGAGGCTGTTTTTGATGACCCGAGAAGTCATCGTCGGCGCAGCGGCCGAAAAGGCGGTCATGATTAAGCCGCCTAGTCGGAGGGTTTGGCCTAAAGCCAAGGCTCCCCCAGAGGTGATGTTGTCCTTGATAAAAAGGCTAGCCATCAAACCTTTTTCGATGTCACAATGGAACTCGGTGTAAAAACCAGCGGATCTCAGGTAGGGGGTCCCGAACTGTGTGTCTAAGGCTAATGGTAACAGGAGGCGGGGGACACAATGTTTACCTAGGTTCGGGCCCTCTCTATGGAGGTAATACCCTACTTCTTGCTTGATTGATCTTGATGATATGAGTATTACAAGAGTTGATTGATGTCTACTACACAACCTTCTTCTTGTAGACGTTGTTGGGCCTGCAAGTGCACAGGTTTGTAGGACAGTAGCAAGTTTCCCTCAAGTGGATGACCTAAGGTTTATCAATCCGTGGGAGGCGTAGGATGAAGCTGGTCTCTCTCAAACAACCTTGCAACCAAATAACAAAAAGTCTATTGTGTCCCCAACACACCCAATACAATGGTAAATTGTATAGGTGCACTAGTTCGGCGAAGAGATGGTGATACAAGTGCAATATGGATGGTAGATATAGGTTTTTGTAATCTGAAATAGTAAAAACAGCAAGGTAACTAACGGTAAAAGTGAGCGTAAACGGTATTGCAATGATAGGAAACAAGGCCCGGGGTTCATACTTTCACTAGTGCAAGTTCTCTCAACAATAATAACATAGATAGATAATATAACAAGCCCTCGACATGCAACAAAGAGTCACTCCGAAGCCACTAATAGCGGAGAACAAATGTAGAGATTATGGTAGGGTACGAAACCACCTCAAAGTTATTCTTTCAGATCAATCTATAAAAGAGTTCGTACTAGAATAACACCTTAAGACACAAATCAACCAAAACCCTAATGTCAGCTAGATACTCCATTGTCACCTCAAATATCCGTGGGCATGATTATATGATATGCATCACACAATCTCAGATTCATCCAACCAACATAAAAGTACTTCAAAGAGTGCCCCAAAGTTTCTACCAGAGAGTCAAGAACGTGTGCCAACCCCTATGCATATGTTCCCAATGTCACGAAACCCGCAAGTTGATCACCAAGACATACATCAAGTGTTCTCATAAAGACTCAATCCGATAAGATAACATCAAAGGGGAAACTCAATTCATCACAAGAGAGTAGAAGGGGAGAAACATCATAAGATCCAACTACAATAGCAAAGCTCGGGATACATCAAGATCGTGCCATAGAGGGAACACGAGAGAAAACACGAGAGAGAGAGAGAGAGAGATCAAACACATAGCTACTGGTACATACCCTCAGCCCCGAGGGTGAACTACTCCCTCCTCGTCATGGATAGCGTCGGGATGATGAAGATGGCCACCGGTGATGGGATCCCCCTCCGGCAGGGTGTCGGAACGGGCTCCCGAGAGGTTTTTGGTGGCTACAGAGGCTTGCGGCGGCGGAACTCCCGATCTATCTTCTGTTCTGGAAGTTTTATGGTACGATAGTATATACGGGTGCAGGGGTACGTCGGTGGAGCTACGAGGGCCCCACGAGGCAGGGGGGCACGCCCGGGGGGGGGCACCCTCGTGGGCAGCCCGTATCTCCCCTGACGTGCACTCGAAGTTCCCTGGGTTGCTTTCCTTCCAAAAATAACTTCTCCAGTTGATTTCGTTCTGTTTTGACTCCGTCTGATATTCCTTTTCCTCGAAACACTGAAATAGGCATAAAACAGCAAATCTGGGCTGGGCCTCCGGTTAATAGGTTAGTCCCAAAAATAATATGGAAGTGGATAATAAAGCCCAATATTGCCTAAAACAGTAGATAAAGTAGCATGGAGCAATCAAAAATTATAGATACGTTGGAGACGTATCATTGATCTACCACGAGATCGTAGAGGCTAAACCCTAAAAGCTAGCCTATGATTATGATTGTTCCTGTCCTACGGACTAAACCCTCTGGTTTATATAGACACCGGAGGGTGCTAGGGTTACACAGAGTCGGTTACAGAGAAGGAAATCTACATACCCGAATTGCCAGGCTTGCCTTCCATGCAAAGGAGAGTCACACCCGGACACGGGACAAAGTCTTCAATCTTGTATCTTCATAGTCCAATAGTCCAGCACAAGTACATAGTCCGGCTGTCTGAGGACCCCCTAATCCAGGACTCCCTCCGCTGCTAACATTGAGATACATCGTTTTTATATTCTAGTAAATCGAAAACTTGTCTGAAATTCATGAAACTTGACATGCTATCATGGAATGGCATCAACATGCAGTGGTAAAAATATTATCCCATTTGGGGCAGGTTGGGGGTATAAGCTTCTCACAAACCAGAGCTTCTCGCAACAAGCCTCATGGTTACGGTATGGAACGTTTCACCTTTTTGGATCAAACGATATCCGTTGCCTCTTCTTGATTTCAATTTTTGCTCTAGTGTCAACATAGAACAACATGCGTGTTGTGTTAAATTATGGAATTTTTGGGGTTCGTTTGGACATTTTTATGCATTACTTGACCTTTCAATCCATTTATGTGCATAATTCAAATTTGAACTACATGCACATGCTCTAATGCATATAAATTGGTTGAAAATTCAAATTTTTCTCCTTGGTTGCATGCTTAGGTCCCCTGCAAGAAATGGGAATGAGTGTCAAACACCCTGCCACCGTCACTCGGCCACAAACATTGAGATTCCTTATTTTTAAATTCTAGTAAATCCAAAACTCGTCTATAATTCATGAAACATGGCATGCTATCATGGAGCGGCATCAACATGCCGTCGTAAATTTTTTGTCCCATTAGGGGCAGGTTTGGGTGTAAGCTTCTCACAAACTAGAGCTTATCATAACAAGCCTGATGGTTTTGGTAGGGAACGTTTCACCTTTCTGGACGAAATGATAGCCGTTGCCTCATCTTGATTTCAATTTTTTCTCTAGTGTCTACATAGAACAACATGAGTGTTGTGTTAAATTTTGGAATTTTTGGGGTTCATTAGCACATTTCTTATGCATTAATTGAGTTTTCAATGCATTTATGTGCATAATTCAAATTCAAACTAGATGCAGATGCTTTAATGCATATAAATTGGTTGAAAATTCAAATATGTGTCCTTGGTTGCGTGCTTTGGTCCCATGAAAGAAATGGGAATGAATGTCAAACACCCTGCCACCATCACTCGACCACAAACATTGAGATACCTGTTTTTTAAATTCTAGTAAATCGAAAACTCGTCTGAAATTCATGAAACCTGGCACGCTATCATGGAATGTCACCCAACATGCCATGGTAATTTTTTTGTCCCATTTGGGGCAGGTTTGGGTATAAGCTTCTGACAAACCAAATCTTCTGATAACAAGCTTGATGGTTTCGGTAGGGAACGTGCCAGCTTTGGGGACGAAACGATACCCATTGCTTGTTATTGCTTTCAAAAAATTTCTAGTGTCAACAAAGAGCAACAGGAGTGTTGTGTTCAATTTTGGAAGTTTTCGGGGTTCATTTGGACATTTTTATATATTAACTGGGTTTTCTAGACATTTTATGTGCATAATTCAAATTTTAACTACATGCACATGCTCTAGTGCATATAAATTGGTTGAAAAATCAAATATGTGTCCTTGGGTGCAGGCTTAGGTCCCATGCAAGAAATGGGAATGAATTTAAACACCAGCACTATTGCCTGCCGGCAAAACATTGAGATACTTTGTTTTTGAATTCTAGTAAATCCAAAACTCGTCTGAAATTCATGAAACTTGGCATGCTATCATGGAATGGCACCCGACATGCTGTGGTAATTTTCGTGTCCATTTTGAGAGAAGATGCACTTGAATAACAGTCAACAAAGGCATTTTGAAACAACTAGCTACCACTCTAACATCGCAAATATTTTAGATAGAACACCCGTATGTACACTGACAACTTTCCTAGTAAGCTAAGGGAAAATGTGCCGAGCAGGATTTGTGCAGCTCTTCATCGCAAACGTTTTAGATAGAACACCTGTATGCAAAGTGAGAGCTATGGTCTTCCGCAGTAAGCATAGGGAAAATTCGCTGTGTAGGATTTGTGCATCTCTTCAATGCAAACGGTTCAGATTGAATAAGGTATGCAAAGTGAGACTTCGGTGCTAAGCCAAGAGAAAATTTGGCAAGCAGGATTTGTACCTCCCTTCAGCGCAAACGGTTTTTTCGGATGACCGTGTGCAACCACGTACAGACAATTTGGTAAGATTTGCATCTGTCATATTGGGTATATTGCCATTTGTCAAACTGGAAAGATTGACATTTTTTTATCTAGTAACATTGCCATTTGTCAATCCTTGTAACACTGTGATTTGTCAAAATATGCAGCTAAAAATCACTAGCACTATCTAATTTTTGCAACTAAGATTCAGTAAGTAAGCATAGATTTCATTCATAGATTAAGCAGTCATGCTTAATTTATACAAACAGTTCAACTTTATAGCTGAACCGACCAAACTTTTCCCTAATTGTTGCCAACCACATACTGAAATAGCTTGTTCAACTATATAAATTAGCTAATTTTAAGTATGTTGTACAGTTCCACCACATTTATAGTCAGATGAACTGAACAAAATGGCCCCTAAATACTATTACGGAGGGGCTTTCAACTACTTCCGGCAGCCTCTCCTCTGCCGAGCACGGTCAGTAAGAGGAAGAGGAGGAGGAGCCTACCGACGAGCTAGACAACTGCAATATGGTGCCAACCACTGCTGCACCTTCAGCCACATTCGTCTCAAACGCCCTCTACCGCTCCAGATGATCCCTCTCGAAGTGGTAGTTCTCCTTGTAGATCTCCTGATTCCTCTCCTCTGCGTCGGCATGTGCCGTAGCAACGGCGATGGTAAGGCTCTTTGCATGCTCAACAGGGCGCTCCTCCTTCCCCGCGCAGGAACTCGATGTAGCGCGCAAGATCGCTGCCACACGTGCAGGCCTCCACCTCTGCCTCCCTCCTGCGGGCGGCGGTGGCATAGTGGGTGATGATCCCGGCGGTCGACGGTGGGCTAGCGTCCACGGCGGACGACGATGGGGTGGCGGCCACGACCACCGTCTCCCGCCTTCGGGCCGCGATGGTGGAGCGGGTGATGGCCACGGTGGCCGGCAGTGGGGTAATGGCCACGACTGTGGAGCGGGTAATGGCCCTGGATTTTGACGGAGCTGTGGCGGCAACGGCGGCCGGCAACAGCTGCCGACGGGCACCGGCGGCCGAGCATGTGTTGCGTGTTCCACGCACAACCAACTAGGACGTCGCACGCACTACACTATGCTGGGGACTGCGCTGCCGCAGTGGTGTAGCCTCCCAGCTGGAGCTGCGCTCTGATGACGGTGCAGTTGTGAGGGATGACGACGGTCCGGTGCCATTGCCGATTTTGGGAGAACCAGACAAGATAACCTATAGGGAGGGAAGGGAAAATGTGATGTAGGACTCGCCGGCTGTGAGGGTTTATATAGTAGTCTGATATGCATTTGGGTTTTGGGGGATTTCACTGAGTCGGCCGGGGAGCTTGCGCGGGAACCTGCGCGGTTGTGTGGGAACGGGCTTGGCACTGTTTGGCCAAAAGAATGCCCCGCGCGCTGCTCAAGCTTGCGCTCGAACCGTCTACGGTAGTTGGGTGACAAGACGCGTGAGAGAAGGACAAAAAGGACACGTACACATACGTTTTATAAAAAACGTTAGCGATTTAATTAACTACTATACGCCCGTCCTGGTTTATAAGTAGGATATAATTAATAAAATATGAATGCATGTCTCGAAAGATTATATCGTCTTCGCGGATTTGTATTTGAACATAGTTTCCAGTTATATAACTTTTGTAACATGCATTATCATTTTGTTGGTTAAATTTCAGGTTATATACCAGTAAGAGTTTGCCCACAACACACATGGCGCCAGCCTCTGCTCGCGTCCCTCGGCAAGCTTTGCTTGCTTTTAGGCTCCACAGCATGCTGCGCTCGGCATTAGGCGCTGTGGGACGCTCTGCTCGCGTCCGTCGGCTCGCTCGGGTTGTGGACAACTTTTCCTTGCGTGTTCAACTACTATATGCATATATATGGTTGCTCTCCGTTGAGGCGACCGCGGAGTGCTCTGCTCGTGTCCCTCCATGCGCGCTCTGCCAGCTGTTGGGCCTGCGCACGATCACGTCGGGGCCCATATGTATGCGGTTGCACCACGCGCGTTGCCACGCGATGTAGTTATGTGTGGCATGATGGTGTTACGCGCTACGAATTAGAACTGCCATCCGGGCGTGCCAATCAATATTCCGGGCTGTCCGGCTTCCCCTTTAATTCCCGCGACCATTATAACCTTAGTCTCTTCAACCTTTCGATCGTGCCCCACAACACAACAAGCACACCCACGACGACACATAGAGAGGGGATGTCTAGCGGCGCTCCAATGGAGTTCGGCGAGCATAAAGTGGAGACCCACGCGAGGGTGACGGATCTCTCGGTGGTGTACACCATTGACCCGGCCGTGGTGGATGACTACATCAACACCATTGAGTAGTTGCTTGCTAGAGACAAGTACAAGGTGGTCGGCATTGACCCCCAGTACACCACTGGTCATCCCGGCATAGATCAGAAGGTTGTCGTCGCCTAGTTGTGCGCGCGCCATCATGTCCTCATCTACCACTACTTCATGGCCAGAGAGCCTTGCGATCATTTCAATAGGTTTGTCAACAACACCGACTACAAGTTCGCCACGGTGGAAACCACCGACGATGTAAAAGCGCTTAGTGTTACGGGATTGGCCTGCCAGAACCTTGTCGAAATCCGTGACCACTACAGGGTTTGGGGTAGCACGAAGAAGTACACCCTGATCAAACTCGCCTCGGCCATCATCGACCCCTACTACAAAAAGATGAAGCAGGATACCCAAAGAACAAATGCCGTATCCTGGCACACGGCTTAGATGCGGCGACTGCATGAACCTCACCTCAGGTTCGCGGCCAAGAGTGTGTACACATGCTACGAGATGCACACGGGGATCGTTGACATGAGGAAGTGCCTCGTTACCCAAATCGACGAGCCTGGATCGAGCCACAAGAAGAGCAAGCGTCAAAAGAAGTAGATGATGATCAGATGATGGTTTATGCTAGTTAATCATGCATGTAATATATAGTTTACTTTATTGGTGTGTGGAAGTGTCATGTGTGTAGTAGCCACCTATGAAATTATACATGTAATAGTTTACTTTGGTGTCTGCAAATACCATGGTTGTAGTAGCCACCTATGTAATTGGATGTTTGATTTGGTTAATCACGCACGTAATATATATGCTGTTGTTCTGTATGCAATCCCATCGCACAACACACACGTCATATTAGCAGCAACTTTTTGTGTTATTATCGGTCTTCGCAGACATTTCTGATTACAGACCTGTTTGTCGCGTATCACACACATCTTGTTATATTAAACCGTTTATGATCTCTTGTCTCAACACAAACAGTTCATCCGAGTGAACCGCATGTTGTATATCGCACACACCTTGATTTGTCTGACTGTTTCTTTTGTGTTGCCTAATCATAAACAGTTCATCCTAGTGAACCGTTTGGTATGTATCACACACGCCTTCATTTGGTTGCCCATTTCTTTTGTTACTCCTCATCGCAACTAAAATTTGAATCGTGTTTGATGCATCCGTCATCGCAAACATTTTGGACATTTTTGATGGTTCTCTGACACCACCGTTTGCGATTATTGCATCACACACAGTTTCTCAAAGGGTCTCTGATCGTAGTGTCATGTTAGCAGCATCCTGCACTAGTGCATATATGTGTGTGAAGATGCATGTTGATTATCTATGAGTACCTATAATGCTTAATCATATTGTATGACTACTATATGACTATACGGTATTGTGGTTAATGAAATTGTTATCTAGTATATGTGAAATTGAAGTTTATTGAAACGGGGTACTGTTCTAGATCAATAGGAACCAAGGAAAAATGTTGAAAGATACAACAGTAGCGCGGGGAAAGAAAGGCGCTACAGCTACTTAATAGTAGCACGTGTGTGAAAAGCGCTACTGATAGTCAATAGTAGTAGCGCTAGTACATACAGAGCTACTACTAACTCTTAGCTGTAGCACCTTATTAGTAGCGCGGCCACCCACGCTACTGATAGCATTAAAACCCGCACTAGTACTAGGGTTTTCCCTAGTAATGGTCAGTCAAGTGAAATTCAGTGGTAGCATAAGGAAAAAGGGAAACCCGAGTTGGTAACGGTTTCTTCAAGTCGGAATGTTTTTTTTTTCTCTAAGCAACCAAATCTCGAGGACGAGATTTCTTTAGGGGGGGTCGTAACACCCTGGATTCTACCCTTTTCTTTTTCTGATGGTTTTCTTCGATTTATTGATTTGATTTGTTTTTATGTGGCCATGTGGTTCTAAAACTTGGGAAGATCATGTCTTCCTAGGTTTTATAGTGGCTTGCTATCCCCAAAACAATCCCTAGATCATGTCAGTTTCATCCTAGCCCAAATTCCAATAATCCATTATTGGGAATATTCCTTTTTTATTGAAGGAATAACCCTATCTACCCTATGTTGTGAAGCAACCTATATTTCTGTCATTCTAAAAGTTCCAAAATAGTTCTCATAAATTGTTTGGGTCATATCTTGCTCAAATATGGCAAAATATTTGATTGCCATGTTCATCATCCTACAATATTTCTTTTCCTATTCTGCCCAAAATGGCACTGTGTGAAGCCAGTCCTATTTATCTTTGCTTGATTGCCTCCAAAATTCAACTTCATTTGCCTAGTAAATCTTCCTCAGTGATTTTTAAGAGTTCCTGTCTGAGGGAAGCCTTTGTGAAGGAAGTACTAGCTAGGTTACTCCAAATGAGTTGAAATTTTGCACACTCCATGTGCTCACATAATAACCCTCCTCCAAGTTTCATCTCATTCCGTTGATCTATGTGAGCCCAGGATAAATTCTCTGTTTCTGTCCAAATTTTCAGTTAGTGAAGCAAGATATTTTATCTTGATCCATTATGGCTGATCATTTTCCTGAGCCTTCTCCTACCCATATAACTTATCTCCACAAGATTTTGGCTCAATTAAGCAAACCATTTGCGCTGTGCAATATTTCCAAGTTTCTGGTCAGACTAAAGCTCTGTGAAGCAAGTACCATATTGGTTGGCATGAAACTTTTACAACATCTTCATATGATCAAATAACCCACCTACTCCAAATTACAGCTCATGACAATCATGTATGTGAGTGCAACTTCATAATCCCCAAATCTGACCAGTAGGGCCCTTTCTACAGCAACTACCCTCTAAACTCCTCTTAAGCTGATTTTTGGTGATCAACATCATCTTAGTATGTGATCATCACCAGACAAATCCCTTCCTTCGTTCCCAAGCTGGTGTCCCCACTGCACAGCACAAACACTTGGTTGTTGGTCTGCTTTAGAGCCATCTACAAATCTCTTGTTTGTCCCTGGACCAAATTCTTTCTTGAGTTGGACTCTGGGCACTAAGGTCTATCAACTAGACATGGTCGATCCAGCCAAAATGAGCTATTTGCACTAGTACGCATGGTGATCATGCTTGCGTCACGCAAATTGCGAGCTCTGTCTCGCTCCGGCCGCTATTCCCATCGTATCCCTCATCGTCTTGATGTCCAATCTTGTCTAGTAGCTCTCCCGTGCTCGACTGCGTCGCCCAGCGCTAGTGCCTCGTCATGGTTTGCCATAAATGCGCCGCTAGAGCCGTGCCTGAGCTGCGTTCAGCCACATACCTCCATTAGATCCATGCCCAAGCTTTCCCGTGATGCTCTCGAGCCTTCCTTCGCGCCTACTTAAGCTGCCTCAAGGTTCTCCGCATGTTGGTGTACAGAAGTAGGGGCTCTACTTTGTACCCCTCTACCTGTGCATGGGCAGTTAGAGCCACGCCCACAGCCACACTTAGTAGGGCAGGTAAGGGAGGCCGAAGCCACAAGACGATCAAGCAACACCAAGGCAAAGACACGAAGAGCAAGAGGGCGAGGAGGACTCCCCCAACAAGGGCCTTGCCGGGGCAGCCTCCGCGGCCTCGGCAAGGGCCTTGCCGGGGCAACTTGCCCAACACCAGTGGAGCGTGCCACCCTCGGGCCCGAGGTTTCGAACATCATCAAATGACATTGGAACCAAGGCTTGCGAGGCAACTCCATGGTGGCATGCAGATCTTTGTGAAGATCATTAACACACAAGGTCAGGTGAGGACCAGAAGATGAGACCTCCAGCAACATCCTTGTTGGGAATGATCGCAGTGCCATGGCAAGACCCTTGCCAGGGCCCGCGGCAAGAACCTTGCCGAGGACATCAACGAGGCTGTGGCCATGTCACGTGCACCAAGACCCCACCGCCGTTCCCATGCAGCTGCCAGCCCAGCCAGCCAGGCAGGCACCTATGTGGCGGCGTGCGGCCCTAAGGCCAACTCAGCAAGCACCTGTGTGGTGGCACGCAAATCTTCGTGAAGACGTCGCCACCGCACTAGCTCAGCAGTATGCCAGCCTACATGGCGCTACCCGCCTCGCTGGCCTGGACGCGTGTCGAAGAAGGGGGACACCTCAGGGGCGCATTTAATGCGTCTTGTCCTGTAATGGCAAGAGATATACATAGCTACTGTACCCTTTCCACCTCCCGTGTGCCACTGTGGTGCCTCCTTTGACTATAAGAGGAGTCCCGAGGCGTACTTGAGAGGGATTCGACTCTTTGGGCAAATCATGCTCAATAGCTAGTTCAATACCACTAATATACACACAAAGCATGACTAGGGTGTTATGCGATCTCCGCGGCCCGAACCTAGGTAAACGACCTTTGTGCTGGCTCTTAGACCTGCTCTTCTCACAACCCCGCACCCGCCGACCACAGTAGGGATCCCATTGATCCCATAGGTGTCATTCCCACTGACATCCTTGGCGCGCCAGGTAGGGGCGCAGTTGTGAGAATCTTGTTTAGCAGCCCACGAGGAAGACGATGACGACGATCGGTTCATCTGGAGCCGGACTGCCCGTACCGGTGGGGGCGAGTAGCGGGCAGGTCACGAAATGAACTTGAGGCGTCCGCGAACACCCACATTGCCCTGGTAGTCCAGACTTGGCGAGCGGCGTGGTTTGTGTGCAAGACGATGAGTAGCACGCCGCAAATTCTAGAGACGGAGTTGGGACCCCCGCAGGTGGAGCGGGGCCCTCAATGGGCGGAGCCATGCCATCCACCGGTGGCACGGCGACCTCCAAGATGCCTACGCCGGCGCCCACAACGCGCTCTTCCCAAGTCATGCGCGGCGAGCAGCATCACCATGCTGGTGACCCCGGGCGCCGACCTGGGAAGAGTCCAGTGCATCCTTCATAGGACGGAGGAGGAGGTGAGCATGCACGCCGAAGTACTGGCAAAAATGTCACACCTCCGCAAAGACCTCTCGCACCCACTCCGGCAAGCGCACCTCTCCGGAGTGTTGTGCTCCCGTCGAGGACGTGCCAGAGAGATCCACCGGTAAGAGCAAGAAATCCAAAGCTGCACCACCAGAGACCAAGAATGTGTCCGTCAGGGAGGACGACGCGGGAGGGGCTTTCACCATAAGCTCCGCCCTCGATAGCAGATAGGAAGGCGAGCTCGTCACTTTCATGTGTTTGCATGGCAGGCATCCGACATTCCCGGCGTTCCCAGGGATGTGATTGAGAACCATCTTGCTGTCTGTCCTCATGCGCGATACATCAAGTAGAAGGTCAGGAAGCAAGCTCTAGAGAGGCAGGATTTTATCATGAAAGAGATCAGAAAGCTGGAAGCGCCAGGCTTGGTAAGAGGGGTACTCCATCCGACGTGGTTGGCAAATCCGGTGGTAGTGCGCAAGGCAAACGGGAAGTGGAGACTGTGTATTGAGTACATAGATATCAATAAGGCTTGTCCAAAAGACCACTTCCCGTTGCCGCGCATCGACCAGATTGTTGACTCCATGGCCGGGTGTGACATGTTATCATTCCTTGACGCCTACTCGGGATGTCATCAGATTCTCATGATGAGAGAAGATGAAAAGAAGACATCATTCATCATCCCATGTGCTACATACTGCTTTTTACGAATGCCTTTTGGGTTGAAGAGTGCTGGCTCGACCTTTGCAAGAGCAGTCCAAGTTGGGTTTGAGCCTCAGCTACATAGAAACATGGAAGCTTATATGGATGACATAGTGGTCAAAACCAAGGACAAGGCAACACTTGTGCAAGATCTGGGAGAAACGTTTGCAAACGTGCGCAAGATCAACCTCAAGTTGAACCCTGAGAAGTGTGTCTTCGGCGTCCCATCCGACAAGCTTCTTGGGTTCTTTGTGTCACATCGTGGGATTGAGGCGAACCCGGACAAGATTAAGGCCATTGAGCAGATTGAGGCACCTAAGTGGATCAAGGATGTGCGTCGGTTCACTGGCTGCGTCGCCGCCATGAGCAGATTCATCTCCAAGTCTGCTCAGCGTGCCCTTCCCTTTTTCAAAATCTTGAAAAATGTGGGCCCAATGGAGTGGACCCGGAGGCCGAGGCAGTGCTACATGATTTAAAGAAGTACCTCTCCTCCACACCAATACTGGTTCAGCCTAAGCCAGAAGAGCCGCTGTTGCTGTATCTAGCAGCGATGAACCAAGTGGTTAGCGCTGCACTGGTGGCATAGGGGGAGGTCGATGAAAGGGCAGCGACAACGGCAGAGTTGATGGATGGCGAGCCAGAACTCCCCCCAGTAGGGCCTGGTCTCGGCAAGGCTGGGCCCCCGACAATGTCTGACACCAGCGCAATAGGGCCCACTCAACTAGGTGAAGCGGTGCAGAAGAAGAAGATGATGCAGCACCCAGTTTACTTCATCAGCTCCCTCTTGCAGGGGGCTAGGTCAAGGTACTCCGGTGTCTAGAAATTGCTCTTTGGCCTCATGGCCTCGAGGAAGCTACGTCATTACTTCCAAGCGCACGAGATCACCGTCGTCACCCGCCTCCTTTTGCAACGGATACTGCATAACCCAGGTGCAACGGGGAGGATTGTGGAATGGGCCTTGGAGCTGTCGAGTTTTGGTTTGAAGTTTGAAAGCACCCCGACGATTCAGAGCAGAGTCTTGGTGGAGTTCATTGCAGAATGGACCTTGACACTCGATGAAGAGATCCAGGAGACCACTCTTCCCAACAAGGAAACAAGTCGTAACTCGGTTATGTACTCTGATGGGGCTTTTTCGCTTCAAGGCGCCGGTGCTGGTGTGCTACTCGTCGCACCCACTGGAGAGCACCTCAAGTATGTGATCTAGATGCACTTCCCTAGGGAGATGTCGATGAACAACACTTCTGAATACAAGGGATTTCTTGCCGGTCTCAGGATCGCGGAAGAAGTTGGTGTCAAGAAGCTCATTATCAGGGGTGATTCACAGCTTGTCGTCAGGCAGGTCAACAAGGATTATCAAAGCCTGTTGATGGAAGCCTACGTCGATGAGGTGAGGAAACTAGATGAGCACTTTGATGGTATACAGGTAGAGCATGTCCCCCGAATGGAGAACGACATTGCCAAATACCAGTCAAAGCACGCTGCCCTCAAGCTACCTGTGGAACCAGGTACTTTTGTGCTTTGGTTAACTCAACCATCCATTGAACCATCAACCGAGCAGAACAAGCGGACGAAATCAGGCCCCAGCAAGTACTTCCCCATCGAGCTCCCTGGTGCCGCTGGCGAAGATGTTGCCGTGGACGCCAAGCCTGCCATGGGGCAACCGACTCCGATAGGGCGCCAAGCCCTGGCCGTAGAGGCAGCCGTCCCCATGGCAGAAGAGATGCCTTTGATCCTTGCTGTCGAGCCCCAGGCTCCGTCATGGGCACAACATATCGTCTGATTCCTCCAAACAGGGGAGCTTCCTGAGGAGCAGGAAGAAGCGGAGAAAGTAGCCCGTCGGTCTACCCTGTATCAGTTCGTTGACAATGTTCTATATAGAAAAAGACCAAATGGAGTGAAATTGAAGTGCATCCCCTGGGAGGAAGGACTGGAGCTGTTGGCAGAGATACGTGGAGGCATGTGTGGCTCCCACATATGGTCGAGGCCCCTTGCCGAAAAGGCTTTCCGGCAAGGTTTCTTCTGGCCCACTGCCCTCCAGGATGTGACAGCACTAGTAACCAAGTGTGAAGCGTGCCAGTTCCATTCAAAGAAGCTTCACCAGCCAGCTCAAGCCCTTCGAACAATCCCTCTCTCCTGGCCATTCTCGGTCTGGGGGCTTGACATACTGGGCCCCTTCCCCCACGCCGTCGGGGGCTTTGAGTACTTGTACATTGCAGTCAACAAGTTCACAAAGTGGCCATAGGTGGAAGCAGTGAGGAAGGTGACAGTGCACTCAGCCGTCAAATTCTTCAAGGGACTAGTTTGCCACTTTGGTGTGCCAAACAGAGTCATCACCGACAACGACACGCACTACACGAGCGACACCTTCATGAAACACATTGAAGACCTCGGCAGCAAGGTATGTTTCGCTTCCGTGGCACACCCACCAAGCAACGGCCAAGCGGAGAGGGCAAATGTTGAAGTACTGTGAGGACTGAGGACAAAGACTTTTGACAGGCTGCGCAAGAGCGAAAGGCGCTGGATTGATGAGTTGCCGGCGGTTCTTTGGTCGATTCGAACGACGCCAAATCGAGCCACCGACCAGAAACCCTTTGCTCTGGTATACGGGGCAGAAGCAGTTCTCCCCACATAACTAATATACGGGTCACCTCGAGTGCTCGCTTATGATGAGCTTGAGCAAGAGAGATTGCACCAAGATGACGTGACGCTCCTCAAGGAAGATTGTCTTCGGGCGACTGTAAGAACAGCACACTACCAGCAAGCCTTACGCCGCTACCATAGCCGCTAGGTTCATGCCCGAAGCTTTGAGGAAGGCAACCTTGTTCTTCGGTGCGTTCAATCGGCCAAGAATTCCAACAAGTTGACGCCGAAGTGGGAAGACCCTTATCGGTTAATGCGAGTCACCAGGCCTAGTGCAGTCCACCTGGAGACCGAAGATGCCATTCCAGTGAGCAACTCCTGGAACATCAAGCATCTTCGCAAGTTTTACCCATAAGGCACGGTTGCCGGGCGCCCCGGCAAGACACCCTTTTGTACAAGCCTTGCCGGCAAGGCACATAACCCTTTGTACAGAGCCAGGCACATACCCTGAGCATAAATAAATGAAGCGTTGGCACCCTAAGTCATAGCATGCATGCTAGGTTGAGTCTCTCCCTCGGTAAGGGTTGATAGTGCTAAGCGGCGACTAACCCCTAGCATAGAGGTCGAGTCTGCATCTCTCTGTTCCTTTCCGTCCTCTTTGGTTCGGAGGGTACATGATTGTTTCTGCCAATCTATATGGAAGAAAGGGAACGAGCCATCGCTCGGGCCCAGGGAAGCAATGGTTGCCAGGGGCTGAAGACACGAGGGTCCACCCACGGCAGGCCAAGGTTGCCGGGGGCTGCAGATTCAACATATTGCATTCAAGTTTAACCAGATAATAATGAACTTGAACAACTGTTTGCTGAGTCATGGTGCCACCAAATCGAGCTGATCAGTGCAACAACATTTGCCTTTTATGGGAAGGCCCTAATGCGGTCTATTGTCATGCCTCTCGTCGGTGCCTCCAAAGAGGGAAGGTTATGGGTGCATGCTACCCTGATTAGGTAGGCGGACATGACCTTATGTGCCATTGTTGTTGTAAGGATCCTTGTCCCAGTTTGGGACCATTGATTGTTTTGCCACGACGGTGGCTGTTGGATGCCATTGGTTGACATCGGGGCCACCGAGGACTTAGCCCAAAGGGGAGTTGGTTGGAGTGACAGGGAGAGTGTCATGGGCAATAGACGGTTTTGTTGGAATGCCATGGGTCCACCCGAATGGAAGTACGAGGCCATGGATTCCGTAGTGTGAGTACAGTCTACTAACCTCTACAGAGTGTGTGTGTTTAAATCTATCGATAGCCATGCCCGCGGATATGGGCCCAGTTCATAGTCGGTCACACTATGAGCCAACGGTAATAATGATAGCCTGATTAATAATAACCCCAGTTCGATGATGAGAAAAAGGTTGGTTGTGATCGAGAAAGGATCACGGAGGTATCGTGGATACCGAAGTTTGTTGATTTTTATGTGATCGCGAAAGGATCACGGTTGTATCATGGATAGCGGAGTTGGTTGAACTTTATGTGATCGCGAGATGATCATGGTGGTATCGTGGATACTGATGTTGGTAAGATGATGCATGTGTTGGTTACGAGGTAACCCGAGTAGAGTAAGTTGGTGCATGATAATGTTAACCTGTTGCATGTATTATCATCATGTTCATATGCTCATGTTATGCTTGTTCTAGCCGTATCATGTTTAGTTTGTGCATGCCATGTTGTTCTGTTAGTATCATGCTCATTATTGCTTTAACCTTCTAATGCCATGTTGTTGTTTGTCTTGACTGCTTTCGGTTATTGTGAGCTTGCAAGTACATTCAATGTACTAACCTGGCGTGTCATTCCAGTTTGCAGGCCATGCCTACATTGCTTGCTTTTTTGGTGTGGTTCTGATGTTTGTGAGCTAGGATAAACGTTCCAACCAGAGTTCCTGCGGATTGGAGTCCGTCATCGACGTTCGTTATTTCGCTCCCAGTAGTTGTTCCGCTATCTCGAGTTGTTATGGTACTTGCATAGAGAAACTATGGTTGGCGTAGCGTATCTGTGCTGATGTTATTCATTGTAATATCGGAGACCTTGTATTCATATTCGTGCTGTAATAGAGAGCCGGTTTGTTCTATGCTCAGCAGTGCCGTATTCCAGAAGACTTCACCTTGATCTCTGGGCTGGAATCCGGGGCGTTCAGGTTTCTCTCAGCTGGGGTGCCACACGGCCCAAACTGGCTAACTTCAATCCGCTTCAGCCGAAGCATATCGAGGAAGGGCCTCGCTCCACTCGCTCGTCAGAAGCTAGCCATTATCTTTATTTTTGAATTTGGATTATAACATAACACTTGTTAGATTCAGAGTCTTGGTTGGGGCTGTGTGACTCCAGGGATATCCGTCAATAGGAATAATGTCTCCCACACCCTATCCCCGTCGCGATGGTGCGCCTAGAGTCTTCGCAGGGTGTTTGTGGAGGTGTGTCTCCATCGGATCTCGTGGGATTCAGCCAGTGCTGATTTTCTCTGGATCTCTTTGGATCTGGTCTAAGTTCGTCTTTGTTTGGGTGTTTACATGTTTGTTCCTACTCATCCACGACTTTCTTCACTAGTGATGGTTGTTGCTCCAGTGCGTTGGCCCTATGGGGCCTTAACACGACGAATCCCCGTTTGTCTACTAACACTACTAGGGAAAACCCTAGTAGTAGTGCGGGTTTTAATGCTATCAGTAGTGCAGGTGGCCGCGCTACTAATATGGCGCTACAACCAATAGTTAGTAGTAGCACTATATGTACCAGTGCTACTACTATTGACTATATCAATAGCGCTTTTCTCACACGCGCTACTCTGAAGTAGCTGTAGCGCCTTTTTTCCCCACGCCACTACTGTATCTTTCAACATTTTTTTCCTGCTTCCTATTGATCTAGAAGAGTACCCCGTTTCAATAAACTGCAATTTCATATATACCAGATAACAATATAATTAACCCCAATACCATATAGTAATACAGTAGTCATATAATATCATTAAGCATTATAGGTACTCATAGATAGTCAACATGCATTCTCATACACATATATGGTTCATATAGTAGCATATATGATAAGCTGTACTAGGTAGTCATACAACATATACCTGTCTACTAGGGGTACTCATACAGCCACACACATATGTAGTTCTAGATGATATCGACGACGACCATCAACCTCAAGCCATGGCGGTGGGTGTTCCTGATACTAATTAGGATGGCATGTCCAACACGAAGATTCTTGCCAACGAGGAAGTTCTTCAACCCAACCGAGCTGAAGTGTGTGCGACCGTCCGTGTCCACGCTGCACGCATAGGTGGTGACGGAGCCCCTTGCGGTGAGGCGTATTCCAGCTGAGCCTTCTTCATCAGGCTCGATACCACAACTCATAGATAGGCTCTTCGGCAATTTCTGAATAAGAAAAACATATCAATTAATAAGTAGCTTCGCACATACTCTTGCAAATATATTTCTACTAAGTATAGATTTCTACACTCTCAAAAACAGTACTACATTTCTACTAAGCTTGAATTCTAGTAATAAGTATGGATTCTACCCTATTAATGGTTCCTTGGACTCTAGCTACACTAAAGCATATCATCGGTCGGAAGGTAAGCATGTCATTGGACTCTAGACTAATTAAGCATGTCATGGAACGCTACACTAAAGCATATCATCGTCTAGCTTCTACATATCATATCGTTGGACTCTAGACTAAGCATATCATGGGATTCACTAAGCATATCGTTGGACCCTACACTAAGTAAGCATGTAATCGGATTCTACACTAAGCATATCATTGGGTTCTACACTATGCATATCATTGGTTCTACATACAGATAATTTGCATTTGTAAGTATAACAATAAATCATATAATGAAATTACTACAGTAAGTAAAACATACCATAATATGCCGATCAACCATGTTACTTGTCAGGCGGGTCACGAATGGCATCCCGACATAGTCAGCACGTGGCGGAATTATGTCCCATAGTTTGCACACCTCCTCCTCGCTCAGCCTTATTCTTCAAGTATAGATGGCTTCATCAAGTGGGTCCTCATCATCTTCCTCCATGTTGAGCTAAATGATGCCAGCTTGGGTCTTTCTGCTCTAAAGGAGAAGCTGATCAACTCACCACCAGTGATACCCATGTGGGAGATGAAACGGTCCATTCCATCTCCTCCCATCTGCGACATATTTTGTCCATTCTCGACCTCCATAGTGTAGGGGCCCCTAGGAGCCTCAAAGGTCATAGTGTCTCCGGTCAGCTTGTTGAATTCCAACCTCACATTGCATGGACGATATGTGTATACACAATGCATTAATGCCAATAACACTAAAAACAAAATAGTTAATACAAGTTTCATATATTTTGTTACTGCCGGAGGAAGAAAACTCGGCTGGAATTAGATGCCAAACAATGTGCCAGTTACAGGATGCTGGCGCATCTTGACTTGCACAGTCGACATGGTGGTGGTGCTCGCGCCATTTTCCTAAACATATAACATATAACAAAAGGATTAACGATCCAGTTTAGAGGAAAGAAAAACATATAACAAGAACTTCCATATGATTAACCTAAACCGAACCACAAGAAAACTAAACCAGGCCACTCGATATTTCCTACATATTCTAGCATAAGTCATGCCAAAATTCACGAAAAACTCCGGCATGACCTTTGCTAAAAAGGACATATCCAGCGCCTGAAATTTGCCGGAACGGAAATTAATCAACAGTACGGCAAAACATAGGCCACTTGGAGGTGTTACCTGCAAACATGGCCACTTGGGCAAGCACATATCCTATTTGAGCAGCACTAGATATACATGTTTAATATCTACATCATATGAGCAATTCTTGAGAAACACTAAATAAACTAGTTCTAGTAAAAAATCTACATCATCATCTATTCAAAACGTTCTATACCTAAAACATCTACATCATCATCCACTATTATTATTTCTTTTACTAAACCCTAAAAATATGCCCTAAGTTCAAAATATAACAAGTACATATTTTCTTTTCAAATTATACAAGGCAAAAATTTCCATTACTAGAATTTCTAATCAAAAGACCTAAAATTTCCTATTATATTCAAAACACCTAAAATAGGCTAAAAAATTAATCTACTACAAAACCTACATTCTACAATGTCTACATTCTAAAATCTATATTTAAACTACCTACATTCTACAAGAATGGAGAGAAGGGAGGGAGGGAGGAGGGGTAGGACGGAGCGAGGGAGGAGGGGTAGGAAGGAGGGAG
>NC_041381.1:234923598-234931675 GCF_002162155.2 Triticum dicoccoides | reverse complement strand
GGAGGGAGGTAGGAGGAGCTACCTCGATGGCGGTGACGGTAGGGGGGTGACGGCAGTTGGATGGAGGAGGGAGCTAGGGAGGGAGGGGGTGACGGTGGTGGGATGGAGGAGGGAGGTGGCGATGGTGGCAGCAGCGAGCGGCAATGCGGCAGCGGCAGACGACATGGCGCAGGGGAGAGTGAGTGGAGCGGAGAGAGGATAGTGAGGGGCGGCCTGGTGGGGAAGATAGGATGGCTTTAGTAGTAGTGCCCTTCTATGTAACGCGCTACTGCTAAACGCCCTAGCAGTAGTGTCGTCTCATAAAACACGGTACTGTTAAGTGTAAGCATGCAACAATACATTGGTCATCAATGATCTTTTTGTGTACAATCTGAATTGTCAATATGAGTCCTCACCGGTTTAGGAACCGGAGAAGACTCATATTGCAGCCACAAATTCTACACATAGAGTTCAATGAAGACCAAGTGGTTGTGATAGTTTGAGAAGTAACATATTTAAGGTGGTAAACACCCTGTTTGCGGAGCGAGGTGGGACTAAACTTAGGTGGACTGAACTTAGTAGTAGCGAGCTTTGTCAAATGGGGCTACTGCTAATATCAATAGCAGTAGCGCAGTATGGAGTAAGACGCTACTGTTATAACTAGCTTGGTGGCGAGGTCATGACAATTATAGAAGTAGCGCTATTTGCTGGAGACGCGCTACTGCTATTTTGCTCTCAGCGGCGTGTTTTGGTTACACACTGTGGGGGGGATGAACCCCGGGCAGGCAACGGAACCCAGACCTTTTTCAAAAACAATAGGGCTGGCGTCGCCCATCAAGCCGGCACGTGCTTGGCCGGGACGCTCGAGCCGGCCAAACCCTGCAACCCGGCTAATCTCTTAGACTCGGCCAGACACATCGACTCGGCCTCAACGACTAGTACAAGACAGCCGAACCCGACGCAACCAAGGCTTCCTCAACAAGCCAGATCCACCAGTGGCGTGTTCCGCAACCCAGCTACGGGTCAGCTCCCGTCCCATCCAGGTCGAACAAAGGGATGAGTGTTCAGCCGTTGATTACCAAGGCAATAGTGCCCCGACCATGCCTCTAGTCAGCCGGAGCGTGGCAACAGTGCCCCTCACCTACCCGCTGACCAGGGCCGACGTGGCTAGAGTGCCCCCGTCATCACCATTGACGACAACAAGCGGCAACCTGACGGAGCGACACTGTACATGACTCGACTCGGCCACGCCCTGACGATCGACAAGACGACGCACAGTCCCCCTAGGCACGCGGGGCCCGCACCTAGGGGAACCCGGCGAACCACTGGCCCCAGCCCAGGTCCCCAGACGCCGACGACCCAGACCCACCAACTTGTAACATTACCATTGTATCCCTGGGTGGTTGGCCTATAAAACCCCCCATGAGCCCACGCATACATGAGAGAGAGAGAGAGAGAGGTAGAGAAGCAAGCAGGAATGCATAGAGGAACTAGCCACCAAACAGCAACATCCATCTGGGGAGAAGGGGCAGCCTAAGCCTTGGCCAGCCTTCTTTCCGACTCCATACAGATCTAGGAGCAACCTTGTACTGTCGCACATCAAACTACACTCAGCAGGACTAGGGTTGTTATCTTTCCAGAGAGCCCCAAACCTGGGTATGTCTTGCGTCTCACGCTCGCTCATGCCAACCCCTCCTCTGGAGTCCACCAGTGCCCTCGAGACTCCTCCTCTCTTTAGCCATCCCATGGCATCTGCCGTGCGCCCACCATGACAGTTGGCGCCCACCGCGGGGCAGCTCGAGGAGCTGGCCGAGAGCATGCTTCAGACGGGGCCCTTCTCTTACTCCGACGAGTCCGTCATGCTAGCGGACGACGTCATCGACACACTTGCCGCCTCCTTCGCCGCGATGCGCATCTCTGATGTGCCCACGGCTGACGAGTACCCCAGTGAGGTACTCAGCTACTCTGACTCCCCCTCTCCCTCGGAGGTTTATCATTTTCAGTTTATCAACTGAATTGCTTGAGGACAAGCAAAGGTTTAAGCTTGGGGGAATTGATACGTCTCCAACATATCTACTTTTCCAAACACTTTTGCCCTTGTTTTGGACTCTAACTTGCATGATTTGAATGAAACTAACCCGTACTGATGTTGTTTTCAGCAGAACTGCCATGATGTTGTTTTATGTGTAGAAAAGAAAAGTTCTCGGAATGTCCTGAAAATCCACGGAGGCACTTTTCGGAAAATATAAAAAATATTGGCGAAAGAATCAAGACCAGGGGGCCCACACCCTGTCCACGAGGGTGGGAGGTGCTCCCCCTCCCCCTGGGCACACCCCCTATCTCGTGGGCCCCCTGGACCTCCACCGACCTCAACTCCAACTCCATATATTCACGTTCGGGGAGAAAAAAATCAGAGAGAAAGTCTCATCGCGTTTTATGACACGGAGCCGCCGCCATTCCCTAATCTCTCTCGGGAGGGTTGATCTAGAGTCCGTTTGGGGCTCCGGAGAGGGGGATTGATCGCCGTCATCATCATCAAGCATCCTCCATCACCAATTTCATGATGCTCACCGCCGTGCGTGAGTAATTCCATCGTAGGCTTGCTGGACGATGATGGGTTGGATGAGATTTACCATGTAATCAAGTTAGTTTTGTTAGGGTTTGACCCCTAGTATCCACTATGTTCTGTGATTGATGTTGCTATGACTTTGCCATGCTTAATGCTTGTCACTAGGGCCGAATGCCATGATTTTAGATCTGAACCTATTATGTTTTCATGAATATATGTGTGTTCTTGATCCTATCTTGCAAGTGTATAGTCACCTATTATGTGTTATGATCTGACAACCCCGAAGTGACAATAATCGGGATACTTCTCGGTGATGATCGTAGTTTGAGGAGTTCATGTATTCACTAAGTGCTAATGCTTTGTTCCGGTTCTCTATTAAAAGGAGGCCTTAATATCCCTTAGTTTCTGTTAGGACCCCGCTGCCACGGGAGGGTAGGACAAAAGATGTCATGCAAGTTCTTTTCCATAAGCATGTATGACTATTTACGGAATACATGCCTACATTACATTGATGAGCTGGAGCTAGTTCTGTGTCACCCTATGTTGTATCTATTACATGAGGAATCGCATCCGGCATAATTATCCATCACTGATCCATTGCCCACGAGCTTTTCACATATTGTTCTTCGCTTATTTACTTTTTCGTTGCCACTGTTACAAGTACTACAAAAACCCAACAATTATTATCTTCACTTTTGCCACCGTTACCTTTATTATCATACTACTTTGCTACTAAATACTTTGCTGCGGATACTAAGTTATCCAAGTGTGGTTGAATTGACAACTCAACTGCTAATACTCAAGAATATTCTTGGGCTCCCCTTGTGTCGAATCAATAAATTTGGGTTGAATACTTTACCCTCTAAAGCTGTTGCGATCCCCTACACTTGTGGGTTATTAGTCTCCGACATTCGCCTCGATCTTGCCTCCGTTGCACACCCGCAGTCCAACGGGCAGGTCGAGCGGGCCAACGGCCTCATCCTATCCGGCATCAAATCGCGACTCATCGAGCCACTCATCCGCTCACCCGGAAGCCGGCTAGACGAGTTGTCGGCCGTTCTCTGGAGTCTCAAAACTACGGAGAATCGGGTGACTGGGTTCACCCCATTCTTCGTCGTCTATGGAGCCGAAGCCGTCATCCCGACCGATGTCCAGTTCAACTCGCGGCGTGTTGCAATGTACACCGAAGCCGAAGCCAAAGAAGCCCGCAAAGATGGCGTCGACCTACTCGAAGAAGCCTGCCTCCTTGCGCTCAGCTATTTAGCCATGTACCAGCAAAGCCTGAGGCACTACCACAGCAAGAAGATCAAGCCCCTCGAGTTCCGCGAGGGCGACCTCGTCCCCCGACTCGTTCAAGAGAAAGCTGGCCAGCACAAGATGTCCCCCCATGGGAGGCCCCATTCGTCGTGAGCAGGGCCTTGCACGATCACAATGCCTACTACCTCATCAATGCGCACAAGTCAAACAAGCAGAAGAGGGACACCGACGGTGAAGAAATGAGCCGGCTGTGGAACGCGGAACTCCTCCGCCCGTTTTACAGTTAGACGCATGAGTGTATGTATCATCGCCTTTTGTAAATGCATGAAACTATGGGGTCCTCGAATGAGACTCGGGGGCTGCCTTTCGTCGACCAACTTATTGTGTCCCTACTTTTTTGCATCACTATGCTCCTAAACACGGCCACCCGTCCGACTCGCTAGACCCGGGGGCTCGGGGGCTGGCCGGCTTGATCGTGTCACGCCCAATATGCGACCCTATCCAAAAGGAACTCGAAGGTCCCACCAAGGATAGACCCGCATATTGAAACGCTTTTGCAAGGTGGATATCATTACATCAACATTACATAATAGATGGGGATACATACAAGAGGCATACAATGCCACCCGAATACAACATCATCATACATCAGAGCATCATCCGACTATGGATGAAACACAAACAGAAACTCAAACGACATCCACCCTGCTAGCCCAGGCTGCCGACCTGGAACCAATCCCCTGATCGAAGAATAAGCAGAAGAAGAACTCCAACACAAGCAAACATCGCTCTCGCGTCAAGATCGTCGCACAACTTGTACCTGCAACTGTTGTTGTAGTAATCTGTGAGCCACGAGGACTCAGCAATCCCATTACCATGGGTATCAAGACTAGCAAAGCTTAAAGGGAAAGGAAGGGGTAAAGTGGTGAGGTTGCAGCAGCGACTAAGCATATATGGTGGCTAACATACGCAAATAAGAGCGAGAAGAGAGCAAGCGGAACGGTCGTGAAGCTAGCAATGATCAAGAAGTGATCTTGAACTCCTACTTACGTCAAACACAACACAGAAACTGTTTTCACTTCCCGGACTCCGCCGAAAAGAGACCAGCACGGCTACACACGCGGTTGATGCGTTTTAGTTCGGATCTGGTGTCAAGTTATCTACAACCGGACATTAACAAATTCCCATCTGCCTATAACCGCAGGCACGGCTTTCGAAAGATTAAACCCTGCAGGGGTGTCCCATCTTAGCCCATGATAAGCTTTCGCGATCAACGAAGGATATACCTTCTCCCAGGAAGACCCGATCAGACTCGGAATCCCAGTTTACAAGACATTTCGACAATGGTAAAACAAACCAGCAAGGCCTCCCGCTGTGCCGACAGATCCCGATAGGAGCTGCACATATCTCGTTCTCAGGGCACACCGGATGAGCAAGACGTCGGGTTGGCATAGACCCTGGTTGCCCAGGGGGCGCCGGACATCGCTCAGTTTGGACCAACACTTGGACAAGCACTGGCCCGGGGGGGGTAAAATAAAGATGACCCTCGAGAGCATGACTCCCAAGGGAAAAAGGGCTACGTGAGGCAAATGGTAAAACCAATGTTGGGCCTTGCTGGAGGAGTTTTATTCAAAGCGAACTGTCAAGGGGGTCCCATAAATCACCCGACCGCGTAAGGAACGCAAAATCCGGGAACATAACACCGGTATGACGGAAACTAGGGTGGCAAGAGTGGAACGAAACACCAGGCAAAAGGCAGAGTCTTCCACCCTTTACCAAGTATATAGATGCATTAATAATATTATAAGAGATATTGTGATATCCCAACAAAATCCTGTCCACCATGGAGCAATCTTCAACTTCACCTGCAATTAGCAACGCTATAAGAGGGGCTGAGCAAAACGGTAACATAGCCAAACAACGGTTTGCCTAGGAAAGGTGTCAAAGGTTAGAGGTTCATGGCAATATGGGAGGCTTGATAAACAGGTGATAGGTAGCACAGCAAAGCGATAGAACGAAGCAACTAGCATAGAAATGATAGTAGTGAGATCCAGGGTAGTGGTCATCTTGCCTGAAATCCCGCAAGGAAGAAGAACGAGTCCATGAAGAAGATGAAGCCACGAAGGTGAACCAAGCGTATACGAACAAGTCCTCACGATCGCAACGAAACGAGAACTATCGAGAAGAAGAACACAACATAGTAAACACACCACACATGAACAAGGCACGATGCACAACAAGCATGATGCATGACAAAGCTACATGAGGCTACTCATGGCAAGAGATGATGCAAACAAAAGCAACACATCAAGGCAAGTTTAAATGAGGCCGGGAACAACATATAACAATTCCGGTAAGTCCTCATATGCATATTTTGAAATTGGTCCAGATCTGAATAAACCTTATGTTCAAGTTGTGAAACAGCAAGTTAAGATGCACAAATATGATCTACACGAGATTCTAGTCAAGTTACATATAAAGTTCATTTAGTTCGGAGCTACGGCCTAGAAGATATGAGCAAGACAAGTAAAACATGGCATTGATGCAAAATGCACCCAAACATCAAGAACACACCTCAAAACAAGGATGCAACATGATAATATGAAACTACATGCAAAATCAAGTAAGTTTCATATAGAGCACACTCAAAACGGAGCAACAGTTCAACACATACACTCTATACAAGTTACAAGGACAAGCTGTCCAAAACAGCAACTAGACATATTGCCAGCATCAAAATAATATGCTACAGCATCTCAACATGAAAACAAAATATATGGGCATGATGTACAGGTAAATCATTACAAAACATGAAAACTGAGCTATCTCCAGAAATCACTAGAACATCCTCAAACACACATGGTAAGATTGCAAGTAATAACAATTCAGACTTTGCAGAAAAATAACATCAGGTTGCAATGTTTAGAGCTATCAAACAACATGTTACAGGAACTTATCATGGCAAACAAAGGCATGTCATGAAACTACTAAATGCATAGAAAAAAAGTCCCTTACTGACCATGAGCGAAAAAGGAACAGAAAATATGATGGCACCCATGTAAACATAGCAAGTTATATTACAGATTCATACATGGCAGGAACAGAATTATGAAGGCATGTTGATGAGCTTGTACCACTCACCACAGAGCAAAACATGGCATGGCAAGGCAACCAACAGTAAGAAGACATGTTTATGAAGCTAAACATGGCAAGAGCAAGTTCATAGCATGCAAGGATCAACTACAACAACCTTGGCAAAATTGAATAACATGTAAACAATCTGTCAGGAAACATTTTGAAGCAAAAGTAGAGCACGGAAATGACATGCTAGACTACTCCATAATTGCAACCAAGGGCAGGGATGGATAGAGCATAACCATATGTTAAAAACATCCTTACTGAAGTATCTCAAATTATGCATGGATCTCTCTGTAGCATCATGTTTACATGGCATCAAAATAACAACAGAACAGGGACTGAAAACAGCAACATCACGATGCCTAGTTTGCATGCTTGTGCTATTCACCACATTGATCATAAAAATACATGGTAAGCACCTATGTAAAGAAGACATGGCATATTTCAAAACACATGTAGACATCAACCTCATAGGATGCACACATCAATCATGGCAAAAATGACAAAAGTGCATGTTCTGTTAATAGGCAGCAGAAAACATTACGAAGCACTATTGAAATGATGATTCAGGCATCAAGATGAACTCAAATGAATATGATGCAATGGAATGAAATGATGTACTCGTTGAGGCGAACAATTTGACATATTACACGCACGAAACGGAGCTACGGATGCAGAGATATGGCATGACGAACATGGCATGAAAATGCAAAATATCTCGGGACTTGGTAGATTCGGGGTCAACCTCGGGTCCGCACGGATTTCGAGGCGGGCTGGAGATGCTCGCCGGAGTAGTTCGCTGGAGATGGAGGAAGAGGCACCGGAGTTGAGGGAGAGGTCGGGGAGGCCGGGGAAGGACGGATCCGGTCAACGCCGACCAGATCCGGCCGGAGGGGCCCCTGGAGGAGGCGTGGACGGCGGGATCCGGGCAGCGAAGGCTCGCCGGAGTTCCCTGCCGGCGGCGCTGCTATCTTGGGCAGGGAGAGGAGAGGGGCGGCCGGGGCGGCGCCGGGGATGGGCGGCGGCGCGGGAGGCGTGGATGGAGGCGGTGCCGGGGAAGAGCGGCGGCGCGAGAGGCGTGGATGGAGGCGGTGCCGGGGAAGGGCGGCGGCGCGGGAGGCGCGGCGGGCGGCG
>NC_041381.1:234908457-234923070 GCF_002162155.2 Triticum dicoccoides | reverse complement strand
GGTGGCGGGCGGCTCGGGCCCGGGCGGGCCCCGCGAGGGCTGAGCGGGCCGGCGGCGTGGCGCGGCGGAGGACGCCATGTGGCGGAGCGGGAGAAATGGAATTGTTGTCCGGCGGCGCGGGGAGGACATGTCCGTCAGTGGAATTGTTGTCCGGCGGCGCGGGGAGGAAGAGGGCTAGGGTTCATCCGGGATTAGACCGCGAATTTCGGGGGAGAGGGCATATTTATAGGTAGAGGGAGCTAGGAGAGTCCAAATGAGGAGCGGTTTTCGGCCACGCGATCGTGATCGAACGACCGAGAGAATGGAGGGGAGTGTGCTGGGTTTTGCGCCAGTTTGGACGGGTGTTGGGCTGCAAAGAGAAAGGGGGGTTTTGCGGTTACCCGGTTAACCGTTGGAGTACCAAACGACCTCCGAATGGCACGAAACATGACAGTCGGGCTACCGGTGCTATACCAAGGCCACTTGGCAAGACACGGTCCATTCCGAGAACGTTCAACACCCGCTCACAACGAGAGACAAAAGGGGAACGCCGGAGAGCATAGGAGTGCCGGATTGCAAAACGAACAACGGGGAAAATGCTCGGATGCAAGAAACGAACACGTATGCAATGCAATGCACATGATGACAAGATAAAATGCAACACACAAGCAAATGGCATGGCAACGACAGCGAATAACTAGCGGCCACCTGGCGCATCGGATCCGGGGCGTTACAGATCGCCACCACACCGCCTTACTTGGCGATTCCTAATGGAATAAGGACGCCGCGGTCCCCCACTTCACCCTAAGCCACAAACCCGGCTTCGGTTGTCGGCTGTCAAGAACAATGGGCCAGAGCTCCTTCATGCTTCAAATGCCAAGTCAAAGGCTACCGGGTCGACCAACCCGGCCCATTGCTCAGGAAATAAAAGTAAACAGCCGCACGACCGGCTTCTCACCAACCGGCTCCGTCGGGTTGCCGCCAGCCGGCCTAGTGGGTGTTTCGCTCGCGCTCAATGTTTTGAAAAAACCCAAATTACTGCACGATCCTCTCGAAGAACCAAACTCCTTGTGACGGACCAGAGCCTCGGCCGTCTGACTCGCGGGGGGGGGGAGTTTGAGAAAGGAAAAGCGCAAGAAATTGGTCCAAAAAAAGAAAAGCAAGAGTAAAAACAGTCGCGACATATACACATAAATATTTAAAGGCCCACGGCCCGAGTTCATTACAACCAGAACCCCCAGTGGGTGGGTGGACCTGCTACCTAACAAATCCTACTAAGACATCTCAGGCATCCCCATCGCCGCGTCGCGACATTGATGGCTCTCCCCTGGCGGCCTCCGGGTCCAGCGAGGTACCGGTGTCCTCCACGTCACCCCCGTCGCGGTAGACGACTGTCTCCTCGGAGCTCCCCTCCAGGTCATGAAGAAGCAGGCCGTAGTCGTCGCCAGCCACGACCCCGCCATCCTCCGCCCGCTCTGGGTGGAACTCGTCGTGGAAGGAGAACTCGATGATATAGCTGGCCCGGGAGGCAATCGGCCGGCTTGCTCCTGCAACAGCTGCTCCGAGCTGGCCCGCTGGCCCATCAGTGCATCCAGCTGGAGGTCTGGATGCCAAGAAAACATGAACCGAAGCGCCATCTCGGCACCGGCAGGAGCGGCGGAGACGCGCCACTTGTGAAGCCGGTCCGGCCCCATCTCGAGCCAATGTGCCAGCCGCGTGAAGCTGTTCGGCTCAACGGAGCCCGGCTAAAGCGCCGTCGTCATCGCTATGCCGGCGTGGGACAGCCGCCCCATCTGCTCTCCCAGGACCCGCAGGCGGGCATCGGCGGCGATCATGATTTCTGGGAAGGTCCACGCCACCTGCGGGTCCGTCCCGGATCCGACGACTCCCGTCGGGTCGCGCTCAAAGCGGACGGCCTCCTCTGCTAGCCGATGCATCTTCGGGAAGGCCCCTGCCAGAAAGCGAAGCATGTCAGGAAAAAGGACAACAAGGACAAAAAGCTGGATCTGTAAGTGCATCTAGTGTCACCACTAGTTGGTTTTGGAGTATTGACGACAAACCTGGTTGAGGGACTAATGTGTTTGTGAGAACTGCAGGATAACACAGGTAGTAGTCCCTCATTGATTCAGTTTACCTGCCGAAGATGACCCCTTCAAATGTGTGAAGACATTGAAGACTATGGTGGTCTGTGAAGCTATTCGCGTGGAAGACTATGACATGAGAAGACATCGAGTGAAGACTATGGAGCGCGAAGACTTAGTTGTTTCGTTGTTTCCTTTTCTTCTTTGTTGAGTCATAGGAACCACCGCACTGTTAAGTGGGGTCCAAGTGAACAAAGTCAGAGTGACTGAACGATGCTCAACTAAATCCTATGTCTTCGAGCGAAGACAATGAGAGCAAATCTTATCTAGAGTAGGATGAGTCAGCTTTACTTGTAGCCCAAGTCAAGCTGTCGCGTGTGTTTGAAATCCGACTGTTACGACACGTGTTAGTTCCTTAGTGACCCATGGTCATTTCAGACAAATCAGGTCGGGTTGCGCAGTGGCTATAAATATCCCACCCCCTACACAATAAATTGGTGGCTGCTCAGAGTTAGTACACGGCTTTTGCAGTTTGAGAGCAACCCACCGCCAAAGCTTTTGAGAGAGAATCCTTGCGAGGACAAAGACCAAACCACCCAGAGCCCAAAGAGTGTTTGGCATCACTGAAGTCTTTATGTCCGTGTGATCTGAAGACTTGGTACACTTGAGGACTGTGAATCCTCCAGCCGGTTAGGCATCACGTTCTGAGCATCCAAGAGTCATTGTGGATTGCCGATGAACGAAGTATGTGAAGGTTTGGAAGTCTACCTTGAAGACTTACCAGAGTGATTGGGAGGGGACTAGGTGTCTTTAGCTCAAGGGGAATAAGGTGAAGACGCAGTCTTCTGAGTTGAATCTCGGCCTCCCTAACCAGACGTACAGTTGTCACAACAACTGGAACTGGTCGAACAAATCTCTGTCCTCCCAAAGCTACTGGTTCTATCTCTCACTTCTCATTACTTACAGTTTGTCTTCGTGAAGTCATTGCCTGCTTGCTTTATCTGTTTGACTTCATTGTTGACTACTTGTTCTGATTGGCTTCATACTATCTTCCACCTTGATCCATACTACCTAGCTGCTAATAGTCTTCGTGCTTTCACTTCATTGAATACTTGACTATGGCTTGTCTAGTGTAGTTTACCTTCCGCTGCATAAAAATACTGTCATTTCTATTGTTTGTCTTTGAAACTCCCATGTTTTGAAAAATTTCATAAAAATCACACAAGAAGAGCTCATCTGGCAACGCTCGTGCTTTTGTTGGCAAGGAAATGGATTCAGAGGAGGAGTCTGCTTCTGAGGAGGCGCAGGAGGAGTCTGAGGAGGAGTCCGACTCTGGTGTTGCAAGTCTGCCTCTAGCTACAGCCTACGTCGCCAAGTCCATCTTCAACACTCAAGACAATGGATCCATCACCAACGCTGATGATAATGACAAGGATGACTCGCCTCCCACCTACTGCTTTACTGCTTCATGGCACATGGTGCCAAGGTAAAATCACGCGATGCTTACTTTCAAACATCAAGTGAAGATGACTCTGATGGTGAATCCATACCTAGTTACAAAACACTTGCTAAAGTTGCAACTGGACAATAGAAAGCTATGGAACATACTCAAAAGTTGTTAGACAAAAGCAATGACCTGTTGGATGCGGAAATGACCAAGTCTCAGTCCTTAATTGAAGACATCAAAAATCTTCATGTTAAGTACCAGGAACTTGAAGGTCGACATGAATCGCTCTCAACTTCTCATGAAAATCTTTCCTATGATTATCTTCAAAGGAAGCATGAACTTGAGAAATTGAGATCGGCTCATGAAGATCTTGAAAAGGAGAACAAGTCACTTCGCGCTCAACAGATCAGCCCCGCTCAGGAAGGATTTGAACCACCATGTCTAAAATGCATTGAGCGTGATAACGCTACCTCTGTCGTTGAATGTTCCACTGCTACTACTGTTGCAATATCTTCAACTGTTGATGTGGTAACTAACCCCTCTGCTGAGGAAACCACTACTATTGCTGATGAGAATGCCAGGTTGAAGACACTGCTTGAGACAGGGATGTACAAAAGTCTCAAAGGGCATCAGACGTTATGTGATGTCCTTAAAAAGCAGATTCTGAACCGAAACCCTAGGAAAGAGGGTGTTGGGTTCGAGAGGACAATGAATATTGATGGGTCGTACTAGAAGCCTGAGCAGTACCCCAAAACCACATGGGTTGCTTCAAAGGAACCTTCAGTAGATCCATCCACCTTGTCTGGTTTCACTTGTGCTAACCCCATTATCATTGATGAATCCTTTGATGCAAACTATAAATTGTTTAAGAATCAGAATGGCGAAGTGTTTGCCAGGTATATTGGTACTAACTGGAGGAATGGGCCACCTATGAAGAAGATATGGGTACCCAAAAGTTGTCTTGAGAATCTTCTAGTGAATGTCATCATGACACCACCTGTGAAGAAGACAAACTCCATACCAAAGGCTTCATGTGGTCCAAAAGCTTCATACAGACCGAGGACTCATCTGAGTCACCCTAACGTCAATGTTTTGCAGGGAAATCATACTCAGACCCATGAATATGAGTGTGTTTCCTCAAACCGCTATGTTCACAGAACTAAGAATTTTTCTGCTTATTCCTATGAGTATTATTCACCTCCTGCAAGGCTAGTACTTTCTATGATACTAATTTCGAAAGTTCATGTGAAAGTTGGTGCTGGTGCAGTTGTGTAATGGGGTAGCTGAGTGCTGAAGCTATATCATGTTGTACTCTGATGTATTTCAATTATGAAATCCTGCTTCCTTAATATGGGAATAAAATATAGTATGTGTTTAATATGAATGTCAATTAGATTAATAAATGGATTATTAATAATAGGGCAATTAGCCTGCTAATGGAAAATTAGTCTGCTAATTGGTTTTTGCTCTTGCAAATGGTTATTGAAAATACCATGGCCAATCACCTAAGGCAACACACACAGTTTCTAGGAATAAACCATGTTGGATCGATGAACAATCACACACGACATTCTCTTCAAAACTGTTTGTGTTAGGCCACCTTGCTCAAATGTTTACCGCATAAAAACTATGTGTGGTGGACAGCCTTTGCCACACAGTTTCTTCTACGCACCGTGTGTGATGCATTCAATAATGCAAACAATAAAAAATTTATATTGTGTGCGATGGGAATGCTATCACAAACGATTTAACGGGGAAAATTGTGTGTGATTTACCTACGAACGGAAACGTTTTCCTTGCAGCGACTGTGTGGGATGTATATACGAATGGAAACATTTCGCGGGGACTAACTGTGTGGGATGTACTTACGACGGGAAATGATTTCGCCTGTATAATTGTATTTTTTGAGCACTACTATACATATAACCGTATTTGCTCGCTCGCCGGTCGCACACGACCTTATTTTGCCGAGCATGTGTGCCAGGAGGGCATATCCCCGACGGTTTCTGGGTCGTGTGGGAAGGACCACTAATCGGCCACAGTAACTAGGTGACGGGTTTGAACACCGTCGTGGAAAGGGGTTAAAAACCGTTTGTATAGCACCTCGTTGTACCAGTGCATGTAATAGGTCAACGCCCCGAGGACCCCTTAGTCCAGGACTCCCTTAGTAGCCCCTGACTAACCACCAATGTTGGGGATTAACATCTGGAGTGCTCCAAATCTTTGGCTTGTGAGGTGAGTTCTTCACCTTTACTTGTATTGTTCGGAGAAGTGCTTCATGACTGAATACTATCCGTATCAGTATCAGAGGTCTGTTACTCAGCATAGTCCGGATCAAAAATGTATTCATGCCCGACCGGTTTGGTAATCCGGATTTTTAGGACCACACCAAAACATGAGGGGCCCATTGGAGTTTAATGCTTACCTTGGGGCAAGGGTCAACTTTGACTGTCACACACCTTTCTTGAAGGCACCCAACCCAACGCCACCTTTTGTAATCCCGTCCTTTTAGCTCTGGGGTGAAACGCCTATTTATGGATCGAAAGGTGTGGGGACAGTTAACCCACCCCCTTCGCAAAAACAACATCGAAGAAATTCTCAAGCACCATGGCCGACATTCCCAGTTCCTCCTCGCGCCCTCATGCGCCTCTCCCTGGTGATTAGACGAGTTGCTCAGTCTCACGCCTCTAGCTGAGCAATCTACAAACGCATGGGTATCTTCCGGCGGCAGATCTTGTCCCCTTTCACGCTGAACTAAGCTCTATCGATGGCCAAGCACTCATCGAGAACCCCCCTGCTCCAAGCAAGGAAGAGAGGGTATGCTTTGTGCCCTTCCTTCTAAGAGGCCTAGGTTTTCCCATTCACCCCTTCCTAAAGGGTTTATTAGAGTTCTACAGGATCAAGCTCCACAACCTCACCCCGGGATCCATACTACATATTTCTAGTTTTGTGGCCCTCTGTGAAATATTTCTGAGCTGCAAACCCCACTGTGATTTGTTGAGGAAATACTTCTTCCTCGTCCCTCGTACCCATGAGGGGTCAATCTTTGAAGTGGGAGGGGCAGAGGTGTGGCGGATAGCTGGGACGGGTTACCCCATTGGGACCCCACGAAAGGATCCCAAGGAATGGACCTCGGAATGGTTCTACATTGAACACGTTTTGCTCTCTGTCCCAGTCCGGATGGGTCTGCCCGAATACTCAAGTGCCCCGCTAAAGAAGCAGTTCAACTGGCGGCCCTAGATCCCTTCCCAGTTAGATAGTAAAGAGGTGCACCTTTTGGCCACCAAGATTCGACTGCTGGCCCATAGTAAGCTGACCATGATCAAAGTAATGGTCGTCACCATAGCCCGATGTGTCCAGCCCCTTCAACATAGGGGGCATCCTCTATGGTGCTACAATGGGACCAGTGACATGACCCGCTATAAGCGACAAGGTCCGAATGATAAAGCGGCCATGGCCAAGATATTAGTTGACCTATTTAAAGGAGAGGAGGAGGACTTTGCTCAATTGAGTATGCAGGAGGGTTGCTCCGGCTACAATCCGGCAGATTGGGTAAGCTTCAATCCTTTGTCTATAATTCGGCCATTACATCTGAACACCTATTGATCGTAGTTTTTTCTCGAGCAGAGTTGGAGGCGTCAGGTCAAGTCCATCCACTACCCTTCCCCTCAACCAGAGAATCATTCCCACGACAACGACCCGGGCTATCATGATGATCCGGGGACATCGATTGATATCTAAGATGGGGTCTTTCACCAAGAAAGTCTTGACAGAGCCAAGGTTGTCATGACGGCTGATCATCCTGGGGCTCTTCCTTCGTCCACTATAAGTGAAAGGAGGACCTCTTCCTGAATGGGGCGATCGCCTCGCACCATTCCGCATATTCTAACTTCTACTGCTAAGGGTCGCCGTGCTACACATCGAACAACTATGGGAGGAGAACGCCATACGCTGATCTCTGCCCCTAATGGGGCATCCAAGAGGAAGGCCTACGCTGGGCATCCAAGAGGAAGACATACACTGGAGCAGAAGAAGGCGCTCGCTCGGCTCAAAGGTAAGATGTTTTGGGACCATGAAGAGGGTCATTTTCAATATCTTTTATCTGAAGTTTGCTTAACTTTGCAGAAGAAGAGTTCCGGCGTGCCAGGTCGAGGACTCCCTGGCCGTGCCGAGGCGTAATGCCGACCTTGGGCCCTCGGCACAGGCTAGGAACCCCGCTGAACACACAGCTGCGGGCTCACATCCAGAGGATCCTGACGATGTTTCGGTGACCAACTCCGAGGCCGAGAGTGTAATGAATCATCGCTGCCGGAAAGAATCCATGCTCCATGCTACTTTTATCGATTAGGAGTTTAACGCATTTAATTCGGTGGACGCATATCTTGGAGTAGCTCGAACCGGGCTCGAGGGGATCGTCGGTCTCCTTTCATCCAAAATGCAGGTGCGAGATGGCTTAAAAGCATTTTAAAGTTCCTAACCTCGCAACCCCCAAGCCTTAATTTGGGTGGGACGGCCCAGTTAAGGATCCTTGTATTGTCTTGATTTTGCAAGCCATGAGAGAGCAGAACAGCAAGTTGTTTGAAGACCTCAGGCTAAACCGAACACAGTTAGTCGGTGCTAAAGCCAAACTAGAAGTGGATAGAAAGGCTACCAGCAAAAATCCTGGTATGTGAAAATGCTTTAGAATGCTAAAAATTGTATGATGTTTCCTGCATATTGATGCGATGCTGTCCCTGCAGTCACCGAAGCAATGAATCAATTGCGGAGGGAACTAGGGGCTGAAAGATTTGTGACCCAGCAGGGCGTAGAAAAGCAAGTAGGCCTATGTTGGTTATTCTGCAAAAAACAACATAGCTGGGCTAGCCGTTTTCATAAAGGAAAAAAATGGGTTGGTCATGTGGTAAACATATGAAATAAAAGCCTTGGCTAGAAGGGCCATATCTCCCGCACAACCCAGTTGATACCCTTCTCCGTCCCGAAAAAAATAATGCGCTTCTAGGTCTTGGGTGTCTGTCGCTCCCTATGCAGTTATCTCGCTTATTGACTACGTTGACAGTGGAATGCGACCCAGATGTCAGGGAACCATCAGGAAGAACCCTATTTTTCTTGTAATAAAGGAGGCACTTGCTTTCCTACTACCATGATCCTAGTGGGTCCCTACTGTCATCCTCACCATGTATAGTCATCTCCTTATTCCTCTCGGTTGTTGACCATGTTGGCGAGCAAACCAAGGTGGAGGACGATGGTGAGGCCTCAGATGGGAACGAACATGAGTCGGGGAAGATGTGCAAATTTTTAGGGTGTGATGTGGCCATGATACATGTGCAGCAGCAGAGCCAGCCGTGGGAGGCAGGAGCAGGCGGTCCCGCTGGCACTGGTTTGGTTTTGGTGGCTGGAGTAAGAAGAGACTGAAGAAACACGACAGACGTTGAATGTCAATCCAACGGTCAAGGCTGGCACAATTGTTTGTTAACTAAGCTGACATCAAGTAGCATACTCTTTTTTATATAGGAAGAAAAGAAAAACTGACTCGTTCCCCTGATAACATTGCCGAAACTGCTACCGTTCGATCTTGCGTCACAACTAAAACTGCAAGGAAAATGCGTTTGTCTGCCGTCCTCCTCCCAGGGAACATTCACCACATAAGTGACTAGCACCCTTGGTTTTCAACAGACAGGTCTTGGGTTCGAGTCCCATGAACCCTCAATTTTGTCCTCCTTCCTTCCTTGCAAAAAAAAGAAACAAAATCAAAGACTTGAGAAGGCGTACAGAACAAGCTAGTGTACTATAAAGAGACGTTGCTGAGTTTTAGAAAAAAGAGAGACGTGCTCCTGTAGCTGGTTTGAATCCAAACTTAGACTATGACTATATATGGTGCTATGCTACTCTGCAACTAATGCAACTGACATATCCAACATTTGCTTCTTCTCTTCTCTACTTACTCTGCCTAGCATCAGAAGCTCTGGCCGCGACAACCATGTCAACTGGCGGCTCGTCCACCAGCTCTTTAGCGGGCAACAACCAGATATGCGCCAAGTCGCCACCCATACCATCACCTGCGGGTCTCATCACATCCCTGCCGGCACATGCACTACAGCCGGTTGCTCATCGCAACCCACCGCCATTGGTGTGGTGCCACTGCTGCAAATAACACAGAGTCACCATCGCGTCTCAACCACAATCCTCAACCCTAGCCGAGTCTTCTACAAATGCCCGAATCATGGGGTAATAATATGTTTAAGTGTTGTTCCGCTGCTTTCAGTTGCTGATTTTTTTTATAGTTTGGTTGATGATCTTCAAGTTTGATTCATGCAGAAAAGGGAATATTCGTGTGATTTGTATTTCTGGGAAGTTGTTGATGTGGGGGAATGCAACTATGTTGATTATTTGGTTAGCCGAGGAATCCCAATACAACAGGTTGGTGTGTTGGACAAGTAAGTGAAGGAACGACAAAAGAGGAAGATGTAGAGCAAAAGGTTAAAGATGTAGTTCCTCTGATCATGGCCAAGCAACAGCTGCTAAACGGCATGACAACAATGAGGAGATGAAAGAGCTTGTGAAGATAATGGGCAAAATCAAGGTGCTCTGTAGGATGATTGTCTCTTTATTTGTAGTGTGTGTAGCACTCGTGATGTATTCAGTGGCTATGACATGAGCACTTTGCCGAAACTAGTAATGAATGAAAACTGTTTAGCAGGTTGGGCGTAGTTTTGTCAACATCTATTGATTTTTATTAACGGAAATCAGGGGCTATCCCCTTTTGCTCATAAATAAATAAGTAGCAGAGGCCCTTTTGCTAATAAATAAATAAATTAGCAAAGGCCCTATCGGATTAGCTTTGTTCCCATTCGAAGACATCAAGCAAATTGCAGTCCAACAGCAAACTATGTCATCAAATACAAGTTTCATAGCCAAATATGAGTACAACTAAACAACAATGTCATTATGTTTTAGTCATCATACAATTACCAAACACAAATCAACATACATAATAAGTGATGTTCTCACAGGAAAATACTAAACAACAAGTTCATCAGGTTTGAGTTGTCATAGCAAACACAATTTCACATAGTAGATAAAAAATGTCTTCTGACAGGCAAATACAAAAAAGCAATCTAATCATCATCCGCAGCAGCAGCATCAACATATTCGCCATGTGTATCAGAATCGTAATTCCCCCTAGTGTCATATTCTTCTTCATCATCAACGTCCTCGAACATTGGTGTCATATTGATCAGCTCTTGTATGTCCATAGCCTGACAGGCAATCTTTTCACCAGCATCATTGATGTGATGGTTCACAAAAATATTAGGAACATCTGTGGAATCTTTTACATCATGAGAAGTGTAAGCATCATCTTGTTATGCAACTTCATTAAACGAATTCCTCTGCTCAAACCTTTGCAATACTCTCCAGTCATCGCTACGTGCAAATGTGTCTTCCATGAAAAATATTTGTGTTGCTTGATTTACAGAATAAAAGGCTCATAGGTCTGGTATGCCGCCTTGACATTGATGGATTTGAAATAATCATCCGCTCTGGGTTTTGTGTTCCTAGAAAACATGTTATACCAACGACAATAGAATAGAACGACACACCAATGAACCTCGAAACTTGACATATACTGCAACTGAACAATGTTTGTTATGTTAGCATACATTTCAGTTGTCTCTCTACCGGACGTATCCGTGCTCCTGATGGCACTGTTTTGTGTCTTCCTGCCTTGATCGCGTGCAAGGGTGTCGTAGCACACATCTCGAAAAATGCAAGATTCATAATGTCTAACCCGAGTATCAGGACCCATTGCTAGTGCGTAAAGGGCATCATTAACTGCCTGCTCATCCTCCCGCATCTTCTTAACCTATGGTTAGAAAATAGACAAGATGATCATCTGATGTACTTATTAAAAAATGACAATGCAATTCAAAAGCTTACATGTCTCTTGAACCATTTCGCAAATCCTTCCATAACCAGTTTGTCAATGTTTTTCTTGGATTTTGTGGTAGTAACTCCTTTTTGTAGATGTTGCACAACATAGTGATCACGTCAAACATCTAAATATATAAGAATGTGCTGCAAGTTTAGTAGATTACGATGTATAAGCTGTAGTACTTAGCACTTACTCAATATAAGGTAGAATCTCAGGATAGTGATTTAATACATACCAAACCATTTTGTCCAAATCTTTAGGTTTATCATCTTGTCGACTCTTCCCTGTAACTCGAATAGAACAATAAAAAACATTGAGCCCGAGATTGTCTTCACCCACCTCTTTGCTAAGCTGATCAGTTGTTTCAATGTATTTTGAGCAGAATGTCAACGCTTCTGTAGAAATGTAGGCCTCTACAGTGGAACCCTCGGGTCTAGCTCCATTCCTAACATATCCCTTAAAAGCGCCTAGCCGCCTTTCAATAGGGTACATCCAACAATACTATAATGGATCTCTAAGTAGGGCCTCATCAGGTATATGAACAGCCAAATGCACCATCACGTCAAAGAAGGCTAGAGGATATATCTTATCTAGGTCACATAGGATAGTTGGTATCTTTTCTCTAAGAGGCTCCAAAGCATCTATCCTGATATTTCTACTGTAGAGTTTGCTGAAGAATTGTCCCAACTCTGCAACTGCTCTATATAAGTCAGGGCGGCCCAATCCTCTAAGGATAACAGGTAAAACCATTTGAAGTAGGACATGTCAGCCATGAGTTTTCAACCCTAGTACCTTGTTTCCATCTACACTAACTCTCGTTTCAGGGTTGGAAGCAAATCCATGTGGGAATCTCACACGTGACAGGATCTCGTAGAATTCTTTTCTTTTTACCTTGTCCAAGACGTACACAGCTGGTGCCATATCCCATGGTTTACCTTCATCTTCCACCTGCATATCCTTTCTGATACCCAGGTGTGTCAAATCAATCCTAGATTTTAAGATATCTTTTGTCTTGCCTTCAATATTAAGAAGTGTGCCAATAATGCCGTCACATATATTTTTCTCGATGTGCATCACATCAAGATTATGCCGTAGATCCAAATCTTTCCAATACTCCAAGCCCCACAAAGTGGACCTGTGGGTAAACAATAATCTCTCTTCTTCCCTGCCATGCTTCCTTTTCCAGCTACCATTATTAGGATGGTTTCTTGGTGTAATATGCTGAACCTTCTCTAATTCCACTTGCAACTCATCGGCGGTGAGCCTCTTTGGCGCATCACGGTTTTCATGCTTTGCATTGAACATATTTCTTCGGTATTTTGCAGGACACGGTTTGTCCTTGGGAAGGAAACGGTGGTGTCCAATGTAACAGATCTTGCTAAGTATTGCGTATGACAGCGGATTCCTTTCACAGTGAACACATGCATTGTAACCATGTGTCGTTCGCCCTAACATAGTGCCCAAAGCCGAATAATCATGGACGCACCAAATTATAACAGCACGCAGAAAGCAATCAGCTGGTGGGCTGCTATATAGGTCTTGAGTGAGAACACTCCTCCATAGCTGTTGAAGTTCCTCCACAAGAGGCTCCATTAATAAATAAAAATCCCCTCCAGGATTTTTGGACCTGGGATGAGCAAGGCCATCATGTAGTTTGATTCTTTGGTGCAAACATTTGGAGGCATGTTGTAAGGGATAACAAGCACTGGCCACATGCTATATGTGGCGCTCTAGTGGCCAAATGGATTAAATCCATCTAAAGCTAAGCCAAGTCTAATGTTTCTCGGGTCAGCAACAAACTTTTTGTGTTTCTTATTGAAGGTTTTCCAGTCACTACCATGAGATGGATGGCTCATTACATTCTGATCTCTGTACTCCTGGTTCCTAGAATGCCACAACACATCCTCTCTTATTTCAGCATCATGAAACAACCTCTGCAATCTTGGTATAATTGGAAAAGGTCGCAGAAATTATGAGGAATCATCTTCATAGCATCGCCATATTTGCATCTTGATGATTTGCATTTTGGGCATTCACTTAAGTTGGCATAATCCTTCCAGAACAGAACACAATTACTCTTACAAACATGGATCATACAATATCCAATTCCAACTGCACGAAGGAAATTCTTCATTTTACTGTAGGTGTGTGGCAGCTCAGACGGATCTGGGAAAGATTTGCGGAAAGTAGCCAACATCGCATCGAATGATTTGTTGGTCAACCGCTCAGATGTCTTCACCTGAAGAAAGGTGACCATAGCTGAGAATACTGAAGGCTTATTTCCTGTGGTGACAACCACGTTGCATTGTTCCAACATGTGGGCCCACCATTTTTCTTCTGCATGTGAAAGTTCATGAAATGCATGAGCATTTCGTACCATTGTTTCAATGTTGGTCAAACTAACTAGCTCCGCCACGACCACCTACTCCTCCTCTTCCTCCTAAGCATCAGGCAGATCAAGATGGTGATGTACTGCTTCCACATAGTCAGTAACATTGACGTTCATAGCTTTACCATGATGAACACACCTAGTATATGTGACCGGCATCCCATACAAGTGTAGATGATTTTGCATTGTTAATTGGGGTCTTGTACTTGAATTCATACAACTACTACACGGGCAGAGTACACCTGATTTCGGACCAACATACTCAGCTCGGATAAAGTTCATGAAGTTTCAACCCCCTCGACATATGTAGCGGAGAATCTTCGAGCTGAAGTTATCCAATTCATGTCCATCTGTTAGACATTCAAATTAGTTCTTCTACTAGATATTACAGGAAAAACATATATGCTTTTTTATGAAGTCCTGAAGAAAAATACCTAGGTCGATTCTAAAGATATGGCAAGATATTTGACAAGCGGATCTAAGTAACGAAATATATGTAGAGCTAATTCAGCAAACATATTTGAGTGCTAAATTATGGCAGGCTATTTCACTAGTTAATGAGGCCGAGCACACAGCTATCGAAGGCCATCTCAGCAACAAAGATCGAGTATAAAACGGTGTCGGTTTTGTAGGACCTTGAGAAGAGGTGTCTAGAGGGGGGGGGGGGTGATTAGACACTAAGTACCAAAGTTGCAGTTTTTAAGTTTCTTTAAAGTTTGAGTGGAGTTTAGGCACAAGTTTAACATTCACAACATATAGCAAGCAAGCATGCAAAGAGTATATGAGC
>NC_041381.1:234842228-234908021 GCF_002162155.2 Triticum dicoccoides | reverse complement strand
AATATATGTAGAGCTAATTCAGCAAACATATTTGAGTGCTAAATTATGGCAGGCTATTTCACTAGTTAATGAGGCCGAGCACACAGCTATCGAAGGCCATCTCAGCAACAAAGATCGAGTATAAAACGGTGTCGGTTTTGTAGGACCTTGAGAAGAGGTGTCTAGAGGGGGGGGGGGGGGATTAGACACTAAGTACCAAAGTTGCAGTTTTTAAGTTTCTTTAAAGTTTGAGTGGAGTTTAGGCACAAGTTTAACATTCACAACATATAGCAAGCAAGCATGCAAAGAGTATATGAGCAGCAGAAAATAAAGCATGCAACTTGCAAGAATGTAAAGGGAAGGGATTGGAGGATTCAAACGCAATTGGAGACACGGATGTTTTTGGCGTGGTTCTGATAGGTGGTGCTATCGTACATCCACGTTGATGGAGACTTCAACCCACTAGGAATAGAATATCTTGGCCTCAACACATGGATCTTTTTGGTCCCAATTCTTTTGGTCTAGTTATAGTTGATGATTTTTTCCAGATTTACGTGGGTGTTCTTTCTCGATGATAAATCACAGGTCCAAAATATCTTCAAAAACTTCGCTAGGAAGGCCCAAAACCAATTTGAAGTGAAGATCAAGAAGGTTCGCAGCGACAACAGAATGGAGTTCAAGAACGCAAATGTGGACACCTTTCTTGACGAAGAAGGGATTTCACACGAGTTCTCGGCTACGTACACACCTCAACAAAATGGATTTGTTGAGAGGAAGAACCAGTCGCTCATCGAAATGGCGAGAACGATGCTTGATGAGTACAAGACGCTGAAGCATTTTTGGGCAGAAGCGGTTGAGACAGCTTGTCATGCAACACATCGCTTGTATCTTCACAAGCTACTCGGCAAGACGGCATACGAGCTCCTCACCGGTAACAAACCCCAAGTTGGATACTTTCGAGTATTCGGCTCAAAGTGCTACATTCTTGATAAGCATCGTCGCTCTAAATTTGCTCCTAAGTCTCATGAAGGTTTCCTACTAGGTTATGGCTCAAACTCTCACACTTACAGTGTCTACAACAATTTCACCCGAAAGGTTGAAGAAACGGTAGATGTGAAGTTTGATGAATCTAACGGCTCGCAAGTAGATCAATTGCCAATTGATGTAGGTGACAAAGATCCTTCGGAAGCAATTCAAGACTTGGCTATTGGCAAGGTCCTTCCAACCGAGGTGAAGGAGAGTACCTCATCCGTCCAAGTGGAAGCTTCTACTTCACAACAAGGTGAACCAAGAGTTGATACAGAAGCATCCACAAGTGGGACACACCAAGATGAAGAAAACGAGGAAGTGCATCAAGATGAACGTCAACAACCTCCTTCTCCACCACGACAAGAGAACGACAACGTTAACAATGAAGAAGGCCAAGAAGAAGAACAAGATGAAGAATATGTTCAACGAAGACCCAAGCAAAAGGTCTCACAAGTTTGAGCAAGAGTTGCTAAAGATCATCCCGTTGAGCAAATCTACAATGACATTCAAACCGGGAGAATCACTCGCTCTAAAACCCGTTTAGCTAACTTTTGTGAAAACTATTCTTTCATCTCTAGCATTGAACCTATGAAGGTTGAAGAAGCATTGGAAGATCCGGATTGGATAAATGCTATGCATGAAGAGCTACACAACTTTGAGAGGAACCAAGTTTGGACATTGGTTGAGAAGCTCGACAACAACCACAACATCATCGGTACCAAATGGGTGTTTTGCAACAAGCAAGATGATGATGGACAAGTAGTTCGCAACAAAGCACGTCTCGTCGCCCAAGGCTACACACAAGTCGAAGGTATGGACTATGGTGAGACTTACGCCCCCGTTGCTAGACTTGAGTCCATTCGCATCTTACTTGCCTATGCTAATCACCATGATATCACCTTGTACCAAATGGACATTAAAAGTGCTTTTCTAAATGGTGAAATAGAGGAGGAAGTTTATGTTAAGCAACCTCCCGGTTTTGTCAATCCTAAGAAACCCAATCATGTTTACAAACTTCACAAAGCTCTTTATGGACTTAAACAAGCTCCTAGAGCATGGTATAAATGCTTGACCAAGTTCCTTATTAAAAAAGGCTTTGAAATTGGGGAAATTGATTCTACTCTTTTTACTAAAAGGGTTAATGGAGAACTCTTTGTGTGCCAAATTTATGTTGATGATATTATATTTGGTTCAACTAACCCTCATTTTAGTGAAAAGTTTGGGAAGCTAATGTCGGAGAAGTTTGAGATGTCTATGATGAGTGAACTCAAATTCTTTCTTGGTTTGCAAATCAAGCAAACTAAGGAAGGTACCTTTGTCTCTCAAACGAAATACACCAAGGACTTATTCAAGAAGTTCAATATGCAAGAATGCAAAAGTATGACTACACCCATGCCTACTAGTGGACATCTTGACTTAACCAAAGATGATGAACCGGTTGACCAAAAGGTTTATCGCTCTATGATTGGTTCATTGTTATATCTATGTGCTTCACGTCCCGATATTATGCTAAGTGTGTGCATGTGTGCACGATATCAAGCTGCTCCTAAAGAATGTCATCTTAAGGCCGTGAAAAGGATGGTGAGATACTTAATCCATACACCAAAATTTGGCATTTGGTATCTTAAGAGGGCCTCTTTTGATCTTGTTGGCTATTCCGACTCGGACTATGCCGGAGACAAGGTTGATAGAAAGTCCACTTCTGGTACTTGTCAATTTCTTGGTAGATCTCTTGTGTCTTGGTCCTCCAAGAAACAAAACCCGATATCCTTATCCACCGCCGAAGCTGAATATATTGCCGCTGGTTCATGTTGTGCTCAATTACTTTGGATGACCCAAAATCTTAAAGATTATGGGATATATGTGAGACATGTTCCATTGCTTTGTGACAATGAAAGTGCTATCAAAATTGGTCATAATCCTGTGCAACATTCTCGAACTAAGCATATTGACGTTCGTCATCATTTCATTCGATATCATGTTGCTAAGGGTGACATTGATCTTAAGCATGTTCGCACCGAAAAGCAATTAGCGGATATATTCACTAAACCTCTTGATGAGAAAGTGTTTTGCAGGTTAAGAGGAGAATTGAACATCATTGATGCTTCAAACTTGGAGTAGAAACTCCATTGGATACATGCAAGACATGAGCTTATGACTAATCCTTGAAATTTCTCTTATGATGAAAATCTTATGTCTTGGATATATTTGTATCTTCCATGTTATCTAACCCATGTAGGTACTTGGTTGAATCTAATTCCATGAGGTTGTAATCTACTCATATCTTGAGCAATCTCTACATCACCAAGTCTCTACACTATGGTGGTTGAAGACAAGGAAGCACGGAACCATTCAAACATATCCTTTGACATATTCTATGTTGAGCTTCATGATTGTCATTCTTGGATACACAAGTGATCTTCCTTGCAAGAACTAACCCATGTAGGTAGATGGACTAAAGTTCCAAGTGGTGCTCCAAACTCTTGATGAGCTACATCAACCTTGAGCAACCCACACAAGTTCAACTACATGGACTACACCACCAACCAAGGTATGTTATTCCATCTTAGAGAAGCTTTACTCCAAGTCATGAGCTAAAGCAACTCGACAAGATGTGAATACATCAAGATGCTTAAACGAAAAATGGCAACCCCATTTTGAGCTTAAACGATGAGTATGACCTATGATCAAGTGATCTCACTTGACTCCTAAGTCAATATACTCTAACATAGGTGACTTTGTCGCCGACCATCTCTAGATGAAGTTCTCTTGTGTTCTTTACTATGTTCTTGCATTTGTCTCATGCATATTTGTTTCCCCTCTTTATAATAAAAAACACTTCATCTAGATTTCTTTCTGTTTGCTCTGCATTTTCTGCATCAAATTCCTTGCACATCTTTCAGTAAATTCCTTGCAAATCTTTGTGAGATCTTACTAGTCTAAGTGAGCTGAGGTGACAAGTGTTTTCTCTGATATGAACTCGGTTTCACCGATTTGTTATTTTCGGCCCAACCGAATCTTTTCGGTACGACCGAAGCATACCACTCGGTGCCACCGATTTCATAACAGGAAAAACTCTTTGCCACATATTTTGTGTTTCTTCTGATCCAGCTCCACTCAATGAATCTTGTCCTTTACAAGCATCACATTTTTATCATTGCTTTGTTCTGTGTCTCAAGGACCAAACCCATTCGACAGATTCCAGAAGACCCTTCTTGGAAATTGATGTCAAAGGGGGGGAGAGAGAACATCAAAGCTTATCATTTGGAGATAGAGAGAGAACATCAAAACTTATCACCTTCCTTCTTAAGGGAGAGAGAGACCTTCTAGGGGGAGAGACCCTCAAAAGAAGAGAGAGATCTCCAGGGGGAGAGGATACTTAAGTAGAAAGTATTTCTCAAGGATCCCAGATGCTTGGTGTTTAAGAGGAGAGATGTCCACATGTCTTCTTGAGGGGAGAGACATGTTCATATGATCTATTGTGCTCATTTTGCATTAGCATACATTAGCTCTGAACTTTAGCTCTGATCATCATTCATATCTTTCAGCTCTGATTTTCTGTTCCCTATCTTCTCCCAGTATCCCATGATAGATTCAGGGGGAGCAAGACATCTAAGGGAAAGAGATCATTTAAATTCATTGCATATCTTTACTCTTGGGGACATGTCTAATCCAATGTGGTACTTAGTACTCACTCTCTACATGTCATCCCAGTCTTGGTATCCCAGACAGGTAGGAATGGAATATCTTGGCCTCCACACATGAGTAGGTAGTTCTCTCTCAAAAATAGGATGCTGGAAGAAGTGTAGGTTCAGTCTAATGGCTCTCTCCATGAATGAAGAGGAGGTGGAGGGGTATATATAGCCTCCACACAAAATCTAACCTTACACACAATCTACCAAACTCGGTGGGACCGAATTGTTAAAATCGGTCAAACCGATTTAGCAAACAATGTGACCGTTAGGGTTTTCGGTGGGACCGAAATGCAACTCGGTGGGACTGACTCAGTTAGGGTTAGGGCACAACGTAATCTCGGTAAGACCGATTACACAAACTCGGTGGGACCGATTTTGGTAATAAGCTTTCCAGAGAGTTGGTCAGGCAATCTCGGTTTGACCAATTATCAAACTCGGTGGGACCGATTTTGATAATAAGTTAACCAGAGAGTTTGCATTGTAATCTCGGTAGTACTGATTGCTCAAACTCGGTGAGACCGATTTTGATAATGGACATACACAGAGAGATTACAATCCCATCTCGGTGAGACCGAGATCCCTATCGTTGAGACCGATTTGCCTAGGGTTTGTGGCAGTGCCTAAGACATCATAACTCGGTGGCGCCGGATAGGAAGAATCAGTGGGGCCGAGTTCAACTTTAGGTTTTAGGACATATGTGTGGAAGTGGGAAAGTAGTTGAGGGTATTTGGATCATATCACTAAGCACTTTGAAGCAAGAGGCTCATTAAGCAACACCTCATCCCTCCTTGATAGTATTGGCTTTTCCTATAGACTCAAAGTGATCTTGGATCACTAAAATGGAAAATGAAGAGTCTTGAGCTTGAAGCTTGAGCCAGTCCTTTGTCCTTAGCATCTTTAAGGAGTTCCCACATCCTTTAGTCCATGCCACTCCATTGTTGAACTTATCTGAATCATACTAGATAAAAGTGTTAGTACAACAAGAGATATGTTGTCATTAATTACCAAAACCACCTAGGGAGCACTTGTGTTTTCAAGTTTCAAAACCGGCGGATCTCGGGTAGAGGGTCCTGAACTGTGCATCTAAGGCCAATGCTAACAGCAGGCGGAGGACACAATGTTTACCCAGGTTCGGGCCCTCTCAATGGAGGTAATACCCTACTTCCTTTGATTGATCTTGATAATATGAGTATTACAAGAGTTGATCTACCACGAGATCGTAGAGGCTAAACTCTAGAAGCTAGCCTACGATTATGATTGTCCTCCTCCTACGGACTAAACCCTCCGGTTTATATAGACAACGAAGGGGGCTAGGGTTACACAGAGTCGGTTACAGAGAAAGGAATCTTCATATCCTAACCTCCAAGATTGCCTTCCAGGCAAAGGAGAGTCCCATCCGGACACAGGACAAAGTCTTCTATCTTGTATCTTCATAGCCCAACAGTCCGGCATATGCATATAATCCGGCTATCCGAGGACCCCTTAATCTGGAACTCCCTCAGTAGCCCCTGAACCAGGCTTCAATGATGATGAGTCTGGCGCACAGATTGTCTTCGGCATTGCAAGGCGGGTTCCTTCTCCGAATACTCCAAAGTAGATCTTCAACATAAGAATCATGTCCGGATCTGCGAAACAAATTCCATATACCACCATGGAGAGCACAATGTTTCCACGAGTCCAATCCACTGATAGCTTTTGCAACAGGACATTACGTCATCATTCGGCCATTATTTCGAATCGTTTTTCCCACCTATTTCTCCACGCTTTGCGAGGTGGTTTTATTTGCACATCTTGTCGAAGCGGAGATCGTGTCCCCTTATTGCGGGATTCTCATCAACACGGGCGTGGGTAACCCAACCGTCCCGTTGGTATGATTCCTTGGGAATAGGCATGTTTTATGGCCACGCGGGGGACGTTTGATATTCTTCATCTTTATAAGGAGGCCGAGACCCGCCTTTCCCCTCTACACTACTCCTTTCTCCTCCCACCTCGAGTTCCAACACCCAAGGTTTAACCAGTCACTTCGAACCACATGCCATGTCCGGATCCAGCCTTCAAGGCCGGTGGACAACTTCCTATGTCACCGAGGAGGATATCACGACGCTCAGGGAGGCGAGGTAACTGACAGCGGAGATCCTTCACAGGCTTCCTGCACAAGGGCAGGTTATCCCTACTCCTAGACCTAATGAGAGGGTCATATTTATCCCCCACTTCCTCTGGGGGCTAGGCTTCTCCCTTCATCCCTTCGTTCGAGGGCTCATGTTTTACTACGGACCAGATTTCCATGATCTAGCTCCGGACTCCCTCCTCCACATCTCATCATTCATTATCGTATGTGAGGCTTTCCTCCGTATCTCTCCACACTTCGGCTTATGGCTCAAGACCTTCGATGTAAGGCCGAAGATAATAGATGGGAGACACGCAGAGTGCGGAGGTGCTTTGATAAGCAAATCTGCCGACGTCGTCTAGCCAAAGGGTTCCTTCATCTAAACTTCCCGCCTATGGCAACGAGAGTGGTTTTACATCATGGAGCCCCGTGGTACCTAGTGGGTGGCCTCACCCACATTCCGATCCGTCCCTCCGCCACAGCTTGCATCATGGATCAACAAGGGGCTGGATTGGGGATTGCTAGATGGAGTTCAAATACTCCAAAGCCGCATTCGAGACCTTATTAAGAAGGACATCGACCCCATCAAGGTAATCCAGGTCATGTTAGTCCGTCGGGTCTTGCCATGATAGCGCCGACCTCTCCATATGTGGGAGTTCAATCCGGAAGGATCGTGATCTATTCAGCGCTTCTTCGGCACAACACTCGAAGAGATGTATGAATTATTCTTCGGGTCACGAAAAGGGTGTACGGACACCACCGAGGATGCAGGCCTCGACTGTAACCATCCGGATTCCCTGGTAAGTACTCAATTTCCGAACACATTTTTAGTTCAAGTTTCCCAGAACAAAACTAAGAAAGCCATACTCTGCCAGGTCTAGGTAAAGAAGGCGGAGAGGATCAGGTGTTCGGCCCCTCTTCCCGAAAACTCAGCGGACCCTTTGTTAACCAGGATGCTGGCTCCGGCACCCTATCAAGTGCCGTTGAGGGAAGGAAAGTGGAGGAGTGGAGAGGCCCAAAGTGGCCTTCATACCGGAGGCGCATCACGCACCGTATCCGAGGAAATTGGAACTCCCATGTCGGAGGGTGAACAGGGAGGGGAATTTGACATTCCCTCCCCCCACAGGAAGAAGAGAGCCGCCCCTGAAGACCTGAAGGCAGAGGCCTCCAAGCGAGGGAAGAAATCCCTATCAGGAGGCGCGGGATTCAGGAGGCGATATTGCCGCACAGTGCCCACAAGGGGGCCAGCCTTTAACCAAACCGTGAGTGAACCAAGGTTCCTTTAACAAGCAAAGCCCATTCTTTTCTTGTTTGTGAGCATATTATCTGATACGTATGTTTTGCAGTTTGGCCTACAGCCTCCCTCAACAATCTTCGTCCTTGGGGGATCTTCTTCCGGAGATGATGGAGAGCGAAACACCGCCTCATATTCCCCGACCCACAAGGCGAACCACCCAGAGGTGTCATCCCGGAGGATCACTCCCGATCAGCGAAGGAGGACAAGGCCAGAAGATGACTCTTCGGCCGCCCGAGGTCCGGGGTGTTCGGCTCCTAGAGAGGCTAATAACAAAAACCCTGGCTATCTGATATACCACCAGACACATGGACGGGTCTTTTGCGGCAAGCGCCTATCTCGGAGGAACATTATACCTTAATGGGTGCGGTGATTGAGAGAATTTCGTCCACAAAAGTGGATTGAATGAAGCCTTTACGAGCCTCCTAAGAGGCTTTGAGGTACGCAATGTGTACTGTGTATAGATAGTATCCCCTGAGACTCTTGTTGCCCTCCGAACGGGGCGATCAAAGGATTGAAAGATAAATAAGCTCAGTAATAATTTTGCTAATTTGTACACAGGCGGCTGCAGCCCCGACCACTACCCGGGCTGTCGAATTTGCTGAACTGAAGCGGCAACTCGATGTAGTGGATGATGACATCACACTTCTGAACAAGCGGCTTGACGAGGCGCAAGGTATGTCTTTTGGGCAGTCAGTGAGTATAAATAGGAGCATGATGTTGGAATTTATAATATGCTTGAATGCAGATGGTGCTGCCGCTGTGGAGATCCTTCAGGCTGAGCTTGCCCGGGCCAAGGAGCAAGCCAGGATAAGCAACACGGCTACTGAGAAGGAAGTTGGTGAATTAAAAGCTGAACAGGCTGCTCATCGCCTGAGTGAGGAGAAAATATCCAACATGGCGCGTGAGCTAAGGGATGCTGCTAGCCAATATGCACTTCTCGAGAAAGAGACCAAAGAAAAAACAGCCGACCTTGTGAAGGCCTTACAAGCGGCAAAGGAAACCCGGTCCGAGGCCAGAGCGGTACGGGAGGAGATCCGGCAAGCCGGGAAGATCGCGGCTGGGAAGCCCTTTTTATTACGAACTAAGTTCGTGATCCGAAGTATGCCCCGCTTGATCAAATGTGGAGTTCTCCGGACGCATATTTGGACTTGTCGAAGAGTGCTTCTGATGCGGCGCAGTTTTGCCAGAACCAAGAAGGCCATGAAGCGGAATGGCTTTTCTGGTCGCAGTTTAGCATGCCAAGGTGTCCACGGCTTTTAAATGAGCACATGGCCGAATGGGCCGAGCTCCATAGGATATCCGGACTTGCCATGAAGGCTGTCGTGGACCGGCTGTGGCCTGGGGGACCAACTGCGAATAGTTATTTTTGTTTAGTGCAGCAACTTGTTTGTGCGGTGTCGCATATCGATGTAGTCAAGTGCTCAACGTGCATAGAAGCTGCACGGATGGCCCTTGCCCATGTGAATTCGTATTGGACGAAGATGAAGGCCACCGATATTGCAACAGGGGGTCCACCCGGGGGTCAGGACACACCAAATCAATATTTGGAAGAAGTCTTAGAGGGTGCCCGCTTGATAGAGGGTCAATGCTCGAAGAATATTATGTTCGAGTAACATATATCTGAATTGTAAAAACAATGCTTATGATAATGAAAGCTGTGTTTATACTTTTGCCCGCAAAGTATTTTAGTGCCTCCAGTGCGATCGTTTATGTATATAACCTGAAAGTTTGCAGTCATCGGCTTAGGCCCCCTCGCATATAACGCGGGGGTGTTTGGAAAAGCACTTGATCACACTTGACCCAACGTCTTCGTCCGTTAAGGAGGTGTTTAGTGCAGCGAACTAGGCAGTCGGACGATAGAGCTTTAACACTTTCACTTAGCCATAGGAGTTTGATGGTGGGGCTACTATATAGCCCCTAGTATGTCCGCGTTTATCCGAATATGGTGTGTTTACATATGTGACCGGGAAACCGGTCCTTCGTTAATGCGGAGGAATCGCAAAGATTCCACTGAGCCATCGAGTGGTAGACCAGCTCTCGCCTTATCATGACAGTCAGTTTTCGACTTCCTCTACTAAGGTGCTTGTCCGGATGAACCAGGGCACAATCATAGTAGTTCTCCCTTGGCCACCTTAGCTGATAGAACAGAACATAAGGTAGCTAACACAGGAGCTGGGGAAACCCAACTATTGACCAAAGACATGATTCGGAGCTGATGCATATAAGGCCAAAACTCACAACGCCGAACACTCCTGAAGGTATTCGGACTTTCAATATATACCAGGCTGGGTACAGCCCCCGATAATGAACCCTGAATTCAAGGCACGTGCTACGACCCGGCGTGAGGAGAGAGCGCCTGTGGTGAGAACATAGTTCTCAAAGCACACTACTCGCTACTTCTATAATATCCATTTTAGTACGGCGAATCATAAGTTCGCGGATACTGCTGATAGCTTTCCTGGGTGTTTTATAAGCCAGGAGGGTATGAAACAACAAGGGATAATAATAAAAGAAAAAAAGGTTTACACAGGGTCTTAATCTAATAGAAACCTTAAAAAGGGGCCCTGCTGCACATGTACGCCTTTTTCTCCGTTGTGCAGTGTCCTTGAGGGGTATCTTGATGGCCTATCTGTAAAAAGGAAAGAACTAGGTGAAAGAATCTGGTACGGCCGTGGGTATATTTGTTGGTTTTGATGAACCGTGAACTGTAGCTTTTTGAGTCCGAATAGGGTCAAGCCGAACTATAGACTTCTTATGTGCAGGGTGCCCCCAGTGCTACCCAAGGAATTTTGAGTGTATATTTATGTATACGGGGAAACATGTACAGTCTTCTTATGGGGCGTTCTGTGGGGGCAGGGCTTCTAAGCAAGCTCAGGTTTATCTAAGCTTTTACATGTAGGTGTGCATCGAACACGTTTGGCTGTATCCGCGGTCTTGAGGACCGATGAGTTGTTCGGCTTGAAAAGGCCGCTTCATGCTTCGGCTATTAGAGCCGCCGCGTATTCTTCTGTACGAAGAGAACGCTTTGTGTTTCCGCTCCCCGTGATAACGCCACGTGGTCCAGGAATCTTGAGTTTAAGATAAGCGTAGTGCAGGACTGCATTGAAACAGGCGAAGGCCGTTCGTCGGAGTAGTGCGTGATAGCCACTTCGGAACGGAGCAATGTCGAAGATTAGTTCTTTGCTTCGAAAGTTATCGGGAGAGCCGAAGATGACGTCCAATGTTAGGGTGCCCGTGCAGCGAGCCTCTACACCCGGTATTACTCCTTTAAAGGTAGTGCTGCTTTGCTTGATTCTTGACGGGTCTATCCCCATCTTACGGACAGTGTCCTGATATATCAGATTGAGACTACTGCTGCCGTCCATGAGGACTCGGGTGAGGTGGTATCCGTCAATTATTGGGTAGAGCACTAAGGCATCCGAGCCCCCGTGATGGATACTAGTCGGATGATCCCTGCGGCCGACCATGGGTTGAATTTGGGGGTGACATGCTCTCTAGCATACACGTCTTGGAGTGCGCGTTTGCGCTCCCTCTTTGGGATACGAGTGACATAAATCATGTTCTTCTGTCCCCCCATATTTGGCTGGCGGGATTCGTCCTCATCTTCGCTTTGCGGTCCCTTCCCTTTGTGTTCAGCATTGAGCTTGCCAGCCTGCTTGAAGACCCAACATTCTCTGTTGGTATGATTGGCTGGTTTGTCGGGGGTGCCAAGAATCTGGTAGAACCTTTCTAGAATTTTATCTAGGCTAGATGGACCTTCTCTGCTGCCTTTATGTGACTTTTTCTGTTGACCGGGTCTAGAGCCCCTGAATCCGGCGTTTACTGCTGCATTGTCTGGGCTTTCCTCATTGTTTCAACGTCTGTTTTTATTGCGTCGTGGCTTTCCATTGTTGTCCCTCACTTCGGATGTGCCAGGATCGCTGGTGCTGCTACGGGCCAACCAGTTGTCCCCTCCCGCGCAAAAGTGGGTCATGAGTGTAGTTAGGGCTGCCATTGTCTTTGGCCTTTCCTAGCCTAGGTGTCTGGCTAGCCATTCGTCCCGGACACTATGTTTGAAAGCTGCAAAGGCTTTGGCGTCCGGACATTCGACGATTTGGTTCTTCTTAGTGAGAAATCGGTTCAAAAGCTTACGGGCTGACTCTACGGGCTGTTGGGTTATGTTACTTAGATCGCCTGCATCCGCAGGTCGGACATAGGTCCCTTGGAAATTAGCCCTGAAAGTGTCCTCAAGTTCTTCCCAGCTTCCAATGGAATTTTCGGGGAGGCTTTTCAGCCAGTGCCGAGCTGGTCCTTTTAGCTTGAGGGGAAGGTATTTGATGGCGTGGAGATCGTCTCCACGAGCCATGTGCATGTGAAGAATAAATTCTTCTATCCAGACCGCAGGGTCTATCGTTCCGTTATACGCCTCGATATTCACGGGTTTAAACCCTTCTGGAAATTCATGATCCAGCACCTTGCCGGTGAAGCACAGGGGGGGTGCAGCACCCCTGTATTTGGCTGTGTCGTGACGTGGGACCGACGGTTGTAGTGTTCGGTGTTGGTTCTGAACTGGTAAGTGACCGGCATATTTGGTTTGATAGTCCTGATCCTGTGCGGGAACACGTTCCCTAGATCCATAAATGGACTTGGTTCTGCCAGCCCTTTTGTCCAGGTCTTCACACAAATCGTGTTTCCTGTTCTGGGTTGCGACCTCCTTTCCTTTATGGGGAGGGGCGCGTTTTTCTGTGCGGTGTTGTTAGCCACTCTGTCTCGACCACGAGGTGGTCGGCCTGGTTGATCGGCCGTATTGTTATTCGGCGGTATGGGCGCAATAGCATCATTGTCGAATTCGGGCAGCAATTTGCATTTGGAGTAGCTCTTTGTTTGGTTATTGCCGCCGTATTTTTCCTCAGTGCAAAGCACTTCATTCCATTTATCATTGAGCGTATCCTGCATGGCTTTAAGCCATTGTTTCTGCTTCTTCAAGCTACTTGCGGTGGCGATAAGTCTCTGGTGGAAGTGTTCTTGTTCTAATTGTTTTTCCGGGACCATGAATGTATCTTCATCCAGACTATTTTCCTCTTCGAAGACAGGTTGATAATTGGAGTCTTCGGCATCACGGTGATCGGATAGGGGCCTCGGACTATGTTCGCCATCACCTTGCTTGTCATGCTCCATTGTTGGGTCCGCGGTTTCTTCATTGTCTTCGGTGTCGTCCGGGGTGTTATTCCTTCTCGTTCCGGTATCGCTATTTTTACCATGGCGTGGTTTCGAGCAGCGTCGCTGACGTCGGTGCTTTGGCTGCTTTCGAGGAGTTTTATCCTCAACTGGGTCCTTTTTGTCATCGCCATTGTCTTCTTTGGGTTTATCCACCATGTATATGTCGTATGAAGAGGTGGCTGTGTAGCGCCCTATGGGCGGTTGTTCCTGTTCTTCTCCGGCATCGTCGTCCATATCATCGATGTCTTCCGAGTCGAAATCAAGCATTTTGGTCAAATCGTTGACAGTGGGTATCAGGTGGGTGGTGGGTGGGCAACGAAGCTCTTCGTCGTCTGCTTCATGCTCAAGCCGGACATAGTTCGGACAAGAATCTCCTGACAAGGAGAGTGATTTTAATGAGTTTAACACATCGCTTAGGGGTGAGTGTTGGAAGATGTCCGCGGAGCTGAACTCTAAGATTGGTGCTCGGTCGATGGGTGCGGATACACGCGGTTCGGAGCCTATGGCCGGAAACGAGTCTGAGGTTCCGATGACACATGCCTCGTTGGAGGTCAGATCTGTGTTTAGCGCTAGCGCCGCTGAGTCCGCGACCTCTGTGGCGAGGTTGAGCCTCCCGTCCTCGGATGGCGCACTCTGCTCTTGGTCTAGGGCCAGAGCGATTACAGGCGCTATCTCCTACACATAGTCCAATGATAGATTTAGGTCATATTCATCGTGGCGGCAGGGCACGACTGTCATGGGCTCGAATCTGTTGAGGACAAGTATCCGCCGATGTCGGCGGTGTAGTTCAAGCTTCCAAACCTAACCTGATGGCCAGGGGCGTAGCTGTCGATCTGCTCCAGATGGCCAAGCAAGTTGGCCCGCAGTGCGAAGCCGCCGAATACGAAGACCTATCCAAGGAGAAAAACTTCACCCTGGACTGTGATGTTGTGGATGATTGAAGGAGCCATCAAGCCTTATGGTGACGGCAGAGTGGAACTCTCAATGAAAGCACCAATGTCGGTCTCAAAACCGGCGGATCTTGGGTAGGGGGTCGCGAACGTTGCGTCTAAGGCTAATTGTAACAGGAGGCGGGGGACACAATGTTTCCCCAGGTTCGGGCCCTCTCGATGGAGGTAATACCCTACTTCCTGCTTGATTAATCTTGACGATATGAGTATTACAAGAGTTGATCTACCACGAGATCATAGAGGCTAAACACTAGAAGCTATCTACGATTATGATTGTCCTCCTCCTACGGACTAAACCCTCTAGCTTATATAGACACTGAAAGGGGCTAGGGTTACACAGAGATGGTTACAGAGAAAGGAATCTTCATATACGAACCGCCAGGCTCGCCTTCCACGCAAAGGAGAGTCCAATCTGGACACGGGGCAAAGTCTTCTATCTTGTATCTTCATAGTCCAACAGTCCGACATATGCATATAGTCCGGCTGTCCGAGGACCCCTTAATCCTGGACTCCCTCAAACGGTGTAGAGCTATTTCACCTAACAATGGCTACAAGACCATGGCAATCTACGTCACAATAAATATATGGCAGGATATTTTAGAAACTAATTAGGCGTGGCATGCCACCTCAGCTAAGCAAATTGAGTGCAAAATAGGGCAAGAAAGCTTCTTAAGCAGAGCATATTGACTGTAACTACTTCGGCAAACAGTAAGATTAACAACGCCTATTAGCTAACATTCAGCGCTACTCCGGCATGCATGGGGCCTCACTCTAGAATGTGCGTACCATGGGAGAAGTTTACCGCCGTGAGTCTACACAAGAATGACGCTAGTGGTGGCGGCGCAGCTAGAGGACGACAGTCTACGAGAGCGTACTGTGGGAGCGAGAGGATCACTGTCAGGACCCTGACTCAATGTCACATCGATCTAGCCTGTAACACCTCATATCACTTTGCGGCCTCACGCACGGTATTCCCATGGGTGTCGCCTTACCTTCGCCCGAGACCGTTTGCGCCTTTTGGCACACGTATATGATAGTGTCGCTAGCATCCATATGATAAGGAGCCCTGGCTGACATGGCTAGTCGTAAACCCAAAGTGGCACAGACTTACAGGGACAGGCATCCATGACCCAGCATCGAACGTGTCGGTCATCAGCAAGTGAATCCGGGCTGTAGCACTGGGCTAGCAGGACTCCGGTAAACCGGGCTGCAGCGGGCTAACAGGACTCCGGTATTCATTGCGTGACATTTCCCCGAAGGGACAGACACAGGAATGAAGAAGGACACATGCCGGCCAGCCTAAGTGTTCCGGAGCAGTAGCAAGCTACCATGACTCAGTGGAAGCACTAGGAGACATTTCCCAGTAAGAGGGGGCTACTAAAGATAAACAACTAGATAGTCAGATCCCACACATACCAAGCATTTCAATCATACACACAATATGCTCGATATGTGCAAATACAACAAGGCATCACAACATGACTCTACAACAGAAGTTCTTTATTTAAAGGCTCAGAGAGCCATACATAGCATACACACAAGTATGGGTTACATGACCCACATTCAAGTCATACAAGCATACAAGCCAACAGCGGAAGTGTCTTGTCTGAGTACAGACAACTAGTAAAATAAAAGAGGCTTTGGTAAGCCTAGCTATACTACATGGTCCTTCACAAGCTCAGGGTCACCACCTGGGCCTCAGTCTACTCATCGATGTCAACGTCTACGAAGAACCCATCAGAAGGGTTTGTAGCATCTTCTGAAAATGTAAATTAAAGTAACATGAGTACAAAGGTACCCAGCAAGACTTACATCAGATCCTACATACATGCACATTATCAAGAAGGGTTGGTGGAGTTATTGCAGCAAGCCAGCTTTGACTCTTGGCTAAACTATCCTACGAGACTCCAACTTGAAATAGTTTTGCGCACACGAGTCCACTACTCACCACTTCAATACACTACCGAGGATCCACCTCCGTCTTCCCACAGAAGAGCCATCCTCGGCACTCACGCTTATCTTGAGGCTTTTAGTAGTTTCCATTTACTTGTCTATGAATTGTATAGGCAACCAAGTAGTCCTTTACCGCGGACGCGGCTATTCGAATAGATTATGTTAACCCTGCAGGGGTGTACTTCTTCATACATGTTTCCACCACTTAGCGTCTGCACACGACATGTGCTCGGCAGACTTCAAGCGAAAGCCGACGTGGGTGTAGACCACGACCTACCTAAACACTCCAGTCTCTAGTCCAGGTTTATCGCCTATTCGGGTTCCATCCGTGAGGAGATCCGGCCGAGGTTTGGCTCACAGCCCCAAATGATGTGAACAGGGTTCCGAGACACCTAACGGGTGCCCGGTATACCCGGACACATACCTACCGCATCACAGCCCACCCCTACGGTCAGCGCTGTTCATGGCCTCCAGTAAGCTACAAACACCAGAAACTACTTGCAACTCCTGGACAGAGGACTAGGGTGAATAAGAAGTCGAGCGGGGTCATATTTCAGGGCCCAATGTATGGTAGTAGTTGAATCTTAAATCACACATACAGATCTCAGTGCTCAAGGATGGCTTCAATGAAACAACCCACGATGTACTCCTACATGGCCTCTCATCGATACTTTACCAAATCGTGTTCAACACATCACTCTCATAATGACACGATCATTTCACTCTAGCCCATCACCTAGCTGAACCAGACCTGACACGACTCTAAGCATAGCAAGCATAGCAAGGTAGGAACAACACACACACATGGCTCAATCAACTCCTACACATGCTAGTGGGTTTCATCTAGTTACTGTGGCAATGACAGGTCATGCAGAGGAAATGGGTTCAACTACCGCAGCACACAGCAGTTTGAACCGCGTTGTCTTAATGCAGTAAAAGAGAGCAGGAGCGAGAACATGGGATTGTATCGATATGATCACATGGTTGGTTGCTTGCCTGATGGGTCGGTGCACTGGTATTGTTCTTCGTTGGGGTAATCACGATACTCCTCAGGGGCAGGACCTGCCGTAGAGAGCACCGATACACAATCATCACCAAACAATATGCAACAATATGATGCATGCATGAGACATGGCAAAATGAGTGTGTTGGGCTAATGCAACTAAGACCAGATGGGTTTGAATCATTTTGAACCAAAGATTCAAATTTCAAACTCATAAATGGCCCTTTAAAGAGCTTTATCTTGTTCTGCAATAAACAGCAGGTTAGCTTGATTTAACATGCATGAAACTAGTACAGATGGATAGATTGGATTTTTCTGATCATTTTTCATATATAACACTTTGTATTTGGAGCTACAGATTAATTTCTATGATTTTTTGAAGTTTGGGTTATTTTCTGGAATTTCCTGTGTAATAATAATTCCAGTAAATAACTTATTGCGTCAGCATTGCGTCAGGATGACATCAGTGGTCAACGGAACAGTCCAGGTCAAACCTGACTAGTGGGTCCCGTGTGTCAGTGTAATTAGTTTAACTAATTATTAGTTAATACTAATCCTAATTAGTTAACAGGGCTGGGCCCCACCTGTCATTGACCCAGGGGGGTCAAACTGGGCCCACCCATGGTCAAACGAGGGGTCAGCGGGGTCAACTCGTCGGCGCTTAGCCGCCGGCAAGGCCGAACGCGGCGGCGAGAGTGGTTTTGTGCATTCCGGCGACCAAATGAGCGGTGGAGGGCATCTACATGTAGCTGGGAGCAAGCCGCAACTCTTGGTGGTGGTGGTTGAGCTAGGGGTGGCCGGAAACGTCGCCGGCGACGACCTTGGCGGTCGCCGGAGTTCGGGTGAGGTCGAACCCGAGGCTATGGGACAAGGTGAGGCTCGTGGAGTGGTGCTACGGGTTCCGGCGGGTGCGGTGAGTGCGATGGACACGGTGGTGTGGCCGGTGGTTCGCCGGAGACACGTCGGCGACGAGCTCGGTGGCGGTGCGTGCGGTGAAGCTTCATGCGCTCTCTGTGGTGCATGAGAGCGAGAGAGGAAAGGGGGAGGAGGTAGCTGGGCTCACGGAGGTCTCGAAGAAGCAGACGGCATGGTCGGGGACGAGCTGGTGCGGCAGCGACGGCGAAGGGGATCTCTGGCAATGGCGGATCGGACGAGGTCGGTGCAGTGGCTTTGGGGCACGCAAGCGCTCGGGGCTCGGCTAGCTCGAAGGAGAGGAGGGCGGCGGAGCTCCTAGACACGGTGGCGCGGCGCGGGGACGACAGAGAGCGCGACTACGGCGACGGTGCGGCTGCGGTGGCGTCGACCATGGTGAGGGAGAGCGAGGAAGAGGAGCTGAGGGCGAATGGGTGTGTCCACGGGGTTCAGGGTGCGACGTGGAGTTCGTCCAGGCCAGCAGGGCGGCGAGAGGAGGAAGCAGGGCGACGGGCAGCTGCGTGGCGCGCGCTGGTGCCGCCATCGAGCACCTGCCTGCCTGCCTGGCGAAGGCAAGCAGCTCGCTGGAGCGGCTGCTGGGCTGGGCCGGCAGGTGGGCTTGCCAGGTGGGCGCTAGGTAAGCCTCTGCTCCTCTTTGATTTTTCCTTTTCTATTTTTCTGTAAGTTTGTGGACTTTCTCAAAATACCTAGGCAACTTCAAAAATCACCAAACTGCTTATGGCCACTAACTGGAATATATCCAGCTTGGAACCTTTTGGTTTGGGAATATTTGAGCATTTGAAATATTTTATATAATTTAAATGCCCAAACTCAAATATCTATGATTTAATTCAAAGACCTTAGGATAACCTAGAAAATTGTGCACCACTTTTGGCAGAGGTTCTGAACCAAGACAAAAATGATGGACATTTTAGAAGGGCATTTCAGGTTCATTGAAAATATTTTTAGTAAACCTTAGTTGTTTTCAGAGGGGCTGGGGGTTCTCTCATCCCCATTTCAAGTTTCTGTTAGGGTGTGACAACTCACCCCCACTCAAAAGAATCTCGTCCCGAGATTTAGGTTCCTCCGGGAAGAAGGCGGGATACTCAAGCCGAAGGCGATCCTCCCTTTCCCAAGTTGCGTCTTTCTCAGAATGGTGCGACCATTGAACCTTGAGAAACTTGATATTATGTCGTCGAGTGGTACGCTCGGCTTGATCGAGGATACGAACGGGGTACTCTCGATACGTGAGATTATCTTGAAGATCAAGCGTTTCGTGGTCCACTCCACGGATAGGATCCGAGAAGCAACGCCTGAGTTGAGAAACGTGGAAGACATTGTGGACTCTGGAGAGATGCGGAGGTAGTTCCAATTGGTAGGCAACTTCTCCTCGTTTAGCGAGAATGCGAAAGGGTCCAATGTAATGAGGAGCCAATTTTCCTTTGATACCGAAACGATGGGTTCCCTTCAGAGGAGTAACCCGAAGGTAAGCCTTCTCGTCAACCTCAAAAGTCATAGTCCTATGTTTTCGGTCATATTGAATCTTTTGACGAGATTGGGATGTTTTCAACTTTTCACGAATGATGCGAACTTGCTCTTCTGCTTCCTGGATCATATCCGGGCCAAAGAATTGTCTTTCCCCGGTTTCTGACCAGTTAAGAGGCGTTCGACACCTTCGTCCATAGAGAACTTCAAAAGGGGCTTTACCCAAGCTAGATTGATAGCTGTTGTTATATGAAAATTCGGCAAATGGAAGGCATTTCTCCCAATCCATTCCGAATGAGATAACGGAAGCTCGAAGCATGTCTTCTAGAATCTGGTTGACGCGTTCTACTTGACCACTTGATTGAGGATGAAAGGCATTGCTAAAGGAAAGGCGGGTTCCCATAGCATTTTGGAAAGTTTCCCAAAATCGAGAGGTGAAGAGACTTCCTCGATCCGAGTTAATTTCTAGTGGAACACCATGGAGAGACACTATTCGGGAGATGTACAAGTCTGCTAACTGACTAGCGGTTATACTCTCACGAACAGGTAAGAAATGGGCCACTTTGGAAAGACGGTCAATAACGACGAAGATAGCATTATTCCCTCTCTTGGTCCTGGGAAAACCGGTAATGAAGTCCATACCAATTTTGTCCCATTTCCATTCAGGTATAGCTAAGGGTTGAAGGGTGCCAGCAGGCCGTTGATGCTCTGCTTTTACACGACGACAGACGTCGCAACTAGCAACAAACTGAGCAATGTCTCTCTTGATCCTAGTCCACCAGAACCTCTGGTGTAGGTCCTGATACATCTTAGTGCTACCGGGATGAATGGTGAGAGGAGATTCGTGAGCTTCCTTAAGGATCAACTGCCGTAAATGTTGCTTCTTGGGAACCACTAGACGGTTCTCAAAGTACACAACACCATGATCATTTGTAGAGAAACATTTAGCATCCCCGCTAGCAATGTTCTCCTTGATCCGAGATATTCCTTTATCTTGTTTTTGGGCAGCGATGATTTGATTCGTAAGGGTAGGTTTCGCCACCAAGGTGGAAAGGAATCCTTGAGGAACAATGTGAAGGTTAAGTTTCCGAAATTCCTCGTGGAGAAGTGGTTGACTTTGTTGCAACATTAGATTGTTGCAATAAGATTTACGACTTAGCGCATCAGCCATGACGTTGGCTTTGCCTAGGGTGTAAGTTATCCCTAAGTCGAAATCTGTGATCAACTCGACCCAACGTCTTTGCCTGAGATTCAAATCCGGTTGGGTGAATATGTACTTCAGACTTTGGTGATTAGTGAAGATTTCGCAATGATTACCGAGGAGGTAATGTCGCCAGGTTTTGAGTGCATGGAGTACAGCTGCAAGCTCCAGATCATGAGTAGGGTAGTTTTCCTCATGTAGATGTAATTGCCGTGAAGCATAAGCAATTACATGTCGATCTTGCATGAGAATGCAACCTAGTCCTTGTCGCGAGGCGTCGCAATAGATAACAAAGTCCTTGGAGAAGTCTGGTGGTATCAGTACGGGAGCAGAAGTCAGGCGTCTTTTCAGTTCCCGAAAACTGTGCTCACATTGTGGAGTCCAGTCGAACTTTTTATCTTTCTTGAGGAGTTCAGTTAGAGGTTTAGCAACTTTGGAGAAATTCTCGACAAAGTGAAGACAATAGCTCGCTAAGCCAAGGAAACTCCGAACTTTCTTGACCGATTCAGGTGGGGTCCAATTAAGGACGGCTTAAACTCGCTCGGGATTAACAGCAATACCTTTACCAGAAATTACATGTCCTAGATAGGTCACTTCTGGCAACCAAAATTCGCATTTTGAAAATTTGGCATAAAGGCGATGCTCTCGAAGTTTCATCAACACAAGCCTTAGATGTTCGGCATGTTCTTCCTCGTTCTTGGAGTAGATGAGTATATCATCGAGGTAAACCACGATGAATTTATCCAAATACTCCATGAAGATTGAGTTCATTAACCGAGAAAAGGTGGCTGGGGCGTTGGTTAAACCGAAGGACATGATGGTGTACTCGTATTGGCCATAACGAGTAACAAAGGTCGTTTTAGGAATGTCCCCGTTCCTGATTTTGATTTGATGGTAGCCCAACCTCAAATCCATTTTAGAGAAGACTGAGGATCCAGCGAGCTGATCATACAGGTCGTTGATCCTAGGGAGCGGATACTTGTTCTTAATTGTGACCAAGTTGACGGGTCGATAATCTCCAACCATCTGGTCCGTACCATCCTTCTTCTTGACGAAGAGGATGGGGCAAGCCCATGGAGATGAACTAGGTCGGATGAAACCCTTTTTCAACGACTCATCGAGTTGTTTCTTAAGTTCGGCTAGTTCAAATGGTGCCATCTTATAGGGTCTTCTAGAAATTGGGACAATTCCTGGAATGAGATCTATCACGAACTCGACATCTCTGTCAGGTGGGACACCTGGCAATTCTTCTGGAAAGACATCCGGGAAGTCACGGACTACCGGGACATCTTCGAGGTCTGGCAAAGGACTGGCGTTAAGAGAATATAGTTGTCGTTTAGCTCCTCGGGTTAAGACATTGACTATCTTTCCCGAAGGGTGTGTGAGTTGAACAGTCCTAGAGAAGCAATCGATCTTGGCATGATGGGCTGACATCCAATCCATACCCAAGATGATATTAATATCCGAAGATTTGAGAGCTGTCAAAGATGCAAGAAAAACAAGTCTGTTGACTTGAATTTCATTCCCATGGCTTACGCTAGAGGTTTGCCATCCAGAACCAGGAGTAGAAATTTCCATGGTGGAAGGCATGTCACAGAATGTGGTGTTATGCAAGCGAGCATAGTTTTCGGATATGAATGAATGAGATGCTCCAGTATCAAAAAGAACAGATGCCGGGTGGCAATTAACAAGGAGCATACCGAGAACGATGTTGGGATCCTCCTGAGCCTCTTCCGCAGAGACACAATTCACATGTCCACGTGCAGTGGTGGCCGGCTTGGCGTAGAACACTTTCCCTGTCGGCTTGCCACGGCCAACAGCTTTTGCAGACTGGCTGGGGTTGGTCTGGGGACACTCGTGCATATAGTGGCCTGATTCCCCACACTTGTAGCACATCACGGAACTGGTGCGTGGAGGAGCATTGTTGGTTGGACCACCATAGGGCTTGGCTGGTGCATACTGTTGAGCTCGGCGAGGCGCCTGATAGGATGGCCTCGGTGTGAACCTGGGTGGCAGGACAGTGTTAGGCACCCACACCCGGCGCTTCTGTGGTCCAGCACCGGATGAGGAACCCAAGTCACGGCCATGCTTGCGTGTTGCTTCGAAATCAGTCTGACCAGACTCAGCACTGATGGCTTTGTTCACAAGCTTCTGAAAAGATCACTAGTAGAAAAATGGTCAAACGTGAAGCACATTAGTGCCGGTTTGTATTAGAGTCGGCACAAATGTATACATTAGTGCTGGTTCCAACGCCTAGCCGGGCCGCTCCCATTAGTACCGGTTCGTGGCTAACCTTTAGCATCGGTTCGTGCCACGAACCGGTACTAATGAGGGTGGCGGCAGGATGTTGCCAGTCTGGGCCCCACCCGGCGCCTTTAGTACCGGTTCGTGCCACGAACCGGTACTATAGGTCCTCCTGCATATAAACCCTTCGTCCAGCTCGCTCTGTTCTCCCACCTTTCCCCTCTCCTCTCCTCTCTGTTCTTCCTCTTCTCCCCTCGAGCTCATCACACATTTTGCCCAAAATTTGTCAAGATTTGAAGGCCCCCATCCATTCAAGTGATCACAAAGGTTAGCAACTTTGTCCTTTCATCTCTCATTGCTAGATTAGCTCTTGCAATGCTTTATATAGTTATTAATTTGTGAGTTTAGTAATTTGGGAGGAAATATGTATATGTGCTAGTATTTGATTTATATGGAATTTGAGGTCAAAATAAGACTTAGTTTGCATATGTAGGTGTGGTTTACTTAGTGCCTTCTAAATCTCCGCCGTAACCACCGCCGATCGCCCGCATCGTCCCGTCGCCGGCACCACCTTGTGGTGAGCCTCTTGTTCATGAAATTTTATATAAAAAATTGATGTTTGTGTGATTTGGATATATAGTTACTCGTATAATAATTATCTTACCCGTACGTTCTTTGTTATACATAGTGCCATGGTTTTGATATCCGTCCCCGTCGGCCCTCGTCCTTGTTATGATTCGGATGTGGTATATTCTCTTTTAAAACTATTTGTTGCATTTCGTGTTTATGACAAATTATGCCCATCAAGTTGACATAGATATTTTTATCTAGGAGGTATGTGAACCGGAAATTCCAACCGACCCTATTGTTGAGAGGTTAAATTTAGTTGAAAGAGAAAACGAGTACTTGAAAGAAAAATTGAAAAGAATTGAGGGGGAGAAGATGGAATTGGAGTTGCATGTTGCCGATGTCGTCGATAATCACAAGATCAAGAAGGAGAAAATGCGCTTGAAGATTAGAAAGATTAGAAAATATGCCATCGATAGTGAGGCTTGGTATCATTATGTTGTTGGATCAATTGTTACCTTAGTTGCGATCTTGATCGCTTTTGTTGTTGCATTTAAATGCTTTAGCTTGAGAGTTATTTGTTTGTTGCATTTAAGTGTTGTATGAACTTTATGTATGAACTTGTATTAATTTGGTCTATTCGGTGTTGTGTAATGAAGATGAGCCGGCAATGGATGTACGATGACCGATGCTCTCCCCAGTTCGTTGAGGGCGTGCATACTTTTTTGCTTGCGGCTGAGGCAAACAAGCGGGCGGATGGTTTTATGCCTTGTCCATGTGCTGGCTGTAAGAATGGTCGCAATTATTCTACGTCAAGAACCATTCACGTCCACCTGTTTGAGTCCGGTTTCATGCCCCACTATAATGTTTGGACCAAGCACGAAGAAAGAGGGGTTATGATGGAAGACAATGAAGAAGAAGAGGACGACGACAGCTATCCTGGCCATGGGTTCCCTGAATACGATGACACAACAATGGGGGAAGAAGCTGAGCCGGTAATGCGGGAAGAAGCTGAGCCGACAATGCGGGAAGAAGCTGAAGAAGAGGCATCAGATGAGCCCGTTGATGATCTAGGTCGGGCCATTGCCGATGCAAAGAGAAACTGCGCAAGTGATTTGGAGAAGAAGAAGTTGCATCGCATGTTAGAGGATCACAAAAAATTGTTGTACCCGAATTGCATAGGTGACAAGAAAAAGCTGGGCACCACACTGGAATTGCTGCAATGGAAGGCAGAGAATGGTGTATCTGACAAGGGATTTGGAAAGTTGCTGGTAATGATAAAGGATATGCTTCCAAAGGACAACGAATTGCCCGAGAGTACGTATGAAGCAAAGAAGGCTGTCTGCTCTCTAGGGTTAGAGGTGCAGAAGATACATGCATGCCCTAATGATTGCATCCTCTACCGCGGTGAGTACGAGGATTTGAACGCTTGCCCGGTATGTGGTGCATTGCGCTATAAGATCAGCCGCGATGAGCATGGTGATGTCGAGGGCGAGCGCCCCAGGAAGAAGATTCCTGCCAAGGTGATGTGGTATTCTCCTATAATACCACGGTTGAAACGTTTGTTCCAAAACAAAGAGCATGCCAAGGCGATGCGATGGCACAGAGAAGACCGTAAGAAAGACGGAAAGTTGAAAGTACCCGTTGACGGGTCGCAGTGGAGAAAAATCGGAAGAAAGTACGGGAAGGAGTTTGCAGATGACGCAAGGAGCGTATGGTTTGGTCTAAGCGCAGATGGCATTAATCCTTTTGGGGAGCAGAGCAGCAACCATAGCACCTGGCCTGTGACTCTATGTTTGTATAACCTTCCTCCTTGGTTGTGCATGAAGCGGAAGTTCATTATGATGCCAGTGCTCATCCAAGGCCCTAAACAACCCGGCAACGACATTAATGTGTATCTAAGTCCATTAGTTGAAGAACTCTTACAACTGTGGAATGGAACAGGTGTACGTGCATGGGATGAGCACAAACAGGAAGAATTTGACCTAAAGGCATTGCTGTTCGTGACCATCAATGATTGGCCTGCTCTCAGTAACCTTTCAGGACAGACAAACAAGGGATACCGCACACACTGTTTGGATGATACCGACAGTATATATTTGAATAGTTGTAAGAAGAATGTGTACCTGGGACATCGTCGATTTCTTCCGAGCAGGCATCCCGTAAGAAAGAAAGGCAAGCATTTCAATGGTGAGGCGGATCACCGGACGAAGCCTCGCCACCGTACTGGTGCTGATGTACATGATATGGTCAAGGATTTGAAGGTGATATTTGGAAAGGGTCCTGGCGGACAATCTGTTCCAAAGGACGCTGACAGACGCGCACCCATGTGGAAGAAGAAATCTATATTTTGGGACCTGCCATATTGGAAAGACCTAGAGGTCCGCTCCGCAATCGACGTGATGCACGTGACGTAGAATCTTTGCGTGACCCTGCTTGGCTTCTTGGGTGTGTATGGGAAGACAAAAGATACACCTGAGGCACGGGAGGACCAGCAACGTATGCACGGAGAAGACAACATACATCAGGGTCATGCAAGCTACGCTCTTACCAAAGAAGAGAAGGAAATCTTCTTTGAATGCCTGCTCAGTATTAAGGTACCGTATGGCTTCTCGTCGAATATAAAGGGAATAATAAACATGGCAGAGAAAAAGTTCCAGAACCTAAAGTCTAATGACTGCCACGTGATTATGACGCAACTGCTTCCGGTTGCATTGAGGGGGCTTCTAACGGAAAACGTTCGATTAGCCATTGTGAAGCTATGTGCATTTCTCAATGCAATCTCTCAGAAGGTAATCGATCCAGAAATCATACCAAGGTTACAGAATGATTTGGTGCAATGTCTTGTCAGTTTCGAGTTGGTGTTCCCACCATCCTTCTTCAACATCATGACACACGTCCTAGTTCACCTATGCCAAGAGATTAACATTTTGGGTCATGTATTTCTACACAATATGTTCCCCTTTGAGAGGTTCATGGGAGTCTTAAAGAAATATGTTCATAACCGTGCTAGGCCAGAAGGAAGCATCTCCAAGGGCCATCAAAATGAGGAGGTCATTGAGTTTTGATTGACTTTATTCCTGACCTTAAGCCGATTGGTGTTCCTGAATCGCGGCATAAGGGCAGACTGGATGGAAAAGGCATGCTAGGAGGGGAACAAATAATATGTATGGACGGACTTTCTCTCACCGAAGCACACTACACAGTTCTACAGAATTCCGCCTTGGTGGCTCTGTATATGGATGAACACAAGAATTTGCTACGCTCCAAACACTCGGAGCGGTCTGATGACTGGATTACACGTGAACAAACTAGGAGTTTCGCCAGCTGGTTGCAGACACGTACCATGCATGACACCTCTATTGAAGATGACCTGTACTTGCTGTCCTAGTTACCATCTTCGAATATAATGACTTTCAAAGGGTACGAGATAAATGGTAATACATTTTACACGATCGCCCAAGATAAGAAGAGCACCAACCAAAACAGTGGTGTCCGCTTTGATGCAGAAACCAAGATGGGAAAGGAAACATATTATGGTTATATACAGGACATATGGGAACTTGACTATCGACGTGGTTTAAAGGTCCATTTGTTTCGGTGAAAATGGGTCAATATGACACGAGGCGGGGTAACGGAAGACCCGCGGTACGGAATGACAACAGTGGATCTCAACAATCTTGCGTATGCAGACGAACCATTCGTCCTAGCCAATGATGTGGCACAGGTTTTCTATGTGAAGGACATGTCTACCAAGCCAAGAAAAAGAAAAGATAAGGAAGCGAATGCATCGTACGATGAGCCAAAGCGGCACATAGTTCTTTCTGGGAAGAGAAACATCGTGGGAGTGGATGACAAGACAGACAAGTCAGAAGATTATGAAAAGTTTGGTGAGATTGCTCCATTCACGGTGAATATTGAACCGAGCATCCCGTTAAATGATGAAGATTTTCCATGGTTACGGTGCAAAGGGACACACGTGAAGAAAAAGTTTGACACCCAAAGATCTGGGATGTGATCGGCTTCACTAGCTATCATCACTTTCTTCTGTGTTTCGCACCGAGAGGGGAATCTCTGTAATAGTTAGGGTAGTTATGTGTTTTGGCATTTGAAACGCGAAGAAATTTTATGTGCAAACAAATTCTTTCATGCCTTTACTGATTTTTAAAGTTAAGTTATTCACAAACTAGTGATTCACACTAATTTCAAATAATTCAAAATTTAAACTATTCAAATTTGAAAACTACGGGCACTAACAGAAAGTTTGTAATTTTTTGTACCTAAAACAAAAATATTCACAAAGAAACTCTAAATACACAAAAAAAAACACAAAAATAAATAAAGCAAAAAAATAAAATAAAAATAAGCCCGCCTACTAGGCCAGAGCGGCCTGCATACGACTAGAAACCCAACCTGTCGTTGGGCCAGGATGCAGGCCCGCAAAGGCCAAGTGGGCCCACAGGGCTGCAAAGAACACGTAGGGCCAGTAAGCCTTCTTTGGAGAGGAGCTCGAGAGAGTGACCGCACGGGGGTTTATCAACCAGTGCGGTCGCCCCTCGGCTAGCGAGGTGGGACTAAACTTGCCGCACCGCGCCTGCGCCAGCGCACCCCCTTTAGTACCGGGTCGTGGCACAAACCGGTACTAAAGGGGGGGGCCTTTAGTACCGGTTTGTGCCACCACCCGGTACTAAAGGGGTCGCTTCCCGCCGCTTGGCCTGGCCAAAACAGGCCTTTAGTACCGGTTGGTGGTTCCAACCGGTACTAAAGGTGCCTTCTATATATACAACGGCTACGAAAATTTCAGTTTCCCTCTCTGTTCGTTCCTCTGTTTCCGTCTCCGTCGCCGTCGCCGCCACCCTCGGTCGTCTCCGTCGCCGCCTCCGTCCACGTCGCCGCCCCCGTCCCCGTCGCCGCCCTCGTCTCCGTTGCCACCCCGGGCCCATCCCGGTCGCGCCGTCCCCATCCCCGTCGCGCCGTCCCCGCCGTCGCCTCGCCGTCGCCTCGCCGTCCCCGTCGCCTCGCCGTCGCCTCACCTCGCCGTCGCCTCGCCGTCGCCGTCGCTCGCTGTGAGCCCTCCCCGAGCCCATACACACACACACAAGCATGTTTAATTAATTTAGATAATTAGTCTTTAATTAGATTAGATTATTTAGATTATTATTTTGTATGTTTAATTAGTTTAGATAATTAGTGTTTAATTAGTACACACACACACACACGTATTTTGTATGTTTAATTAGTTTAGATTATTTAGATTATTATTTTTTCACTATTATATATGTATGAATGCATGTTAGATGGATATAATTAGTGTTTAATCAGTTAGAAATTAGTGTTATATAGAAATGTTAGAAATTAGTGTTATATAGAAATGTTAGAAATGTTAGAAAATTTAGTGTTATTTAGATTATTTAGATTAGCATAATTAGTGTTATATAGAAATGTTAGAAATTTTAGTTATCAAAATCCAATCATTAAAAAATTGTTACTTTTTGCGGGCATATAGCTAGTATTTGTTCTCGACGATGCCCGACCTGCATCCTCGCCATCGACCCGTCCGCGACGACGTCCAGCCGACCCATGTCCGGGACTGGGCTCCGCCAGGCTGGCACTGGGAGGTGCTGCCTGGAGGGGCGCGCCGCTTGATGAGGAAGCCAGCCCCGGGTCCCGTCGTCGACCCTGATCTCGTTTGGTGGCGTTCGCGTGGGGCCAGTTTCGGTGCGGAGGGACCCGGCCCCGCCGGAGGTGGTACATCGCCGTGTCAGGGAGGAGGACGAGCACGTCCATCGCTACATGGTTGCGTTAGAGGGCGGTAGGTTCTCCAATACCTGGCAGTATCTTCGGGGATCTCACTTCAGCTATGATCCTGTGAGGGTTCCTTCTCTTTGGGTGTCCACCGCCCGCGCCGCAGGAACCGCGAGTGATGTACTATTCAATATTATATATTATTCGAGACGATGTATTCGAGATTATATCTATTATTCTAGACGAAGTATTCGAGATTATATCTATTATTCGAGACGATGTAATTCGAATACTAAATTGTTTTATATTTCTTTTGAATTAGTTAAATAAAAGCTATGGCAGACAATACCGACAGAGAGGGAGAACAGACCATGTTCGATATGATACGCGGGCCAAATGATGATCAGAATGAAGAAGATTATGACGGCTCCGAATTTCTAAACAACACCGGAGAGGGTGATATGATATTCGATCGCGATGACCGAATTGATGAAGTCAGGAACTACGATTATGACGATGACGAAGAACATGTTGATCCTGAAACAACAAAGACCGGCGAGGTATATATATTTATATAAGCAGGTATCTGGTGATCATCACATGTTTTAAATGACTTGAAGATATATTAACGAATCGATCTTTGTTCTTTCAGCCATCTGGATCGAGCAAATCTTCAGGCAAAAGGACGAAACGAGGCCCGAACAAAAAGTTGAAGGAGGGCATAAAGTACAATATCGAGGCAGTCAGACCTAGTGGCGAACCATTAGCGCCTAAGAAGATTGCGGACAAGTTCGTTCGTCAGTGCGGAGTTCTTGTGAAGGACCAACTCCCGATCTCCCTTCAAGAATGGAGAGAGCCAGCAAAAGACAAAAGACAAAAAGACAAAGAGGATGCTGCTCCACGTCCAGATGTTACTTTTGTCGACAAGAATCAAAAAGATCTGCTTTGGGATAGTCTCATGGAACATTTCACCCTACCAGATCATTTCACAGAAGCAGATGTGCAGAAAGTCAAGGACGCTGCTCTTAGGAAGATGGCGGTTGCATTCAAGAACCACAAGAATCGTGAATGGGACAAGTACGTCAAGGGAGGAAGGAAGACTCCAGTATTCGAGGGAACACTAGAGAACCAACGTGCTCATTGGGACGATTTCGTGAAATTCAAGGATTCGGAATTAGCTAAGGAACGGTCAAGAATAAATAAGAAGAATGCCGAAAAAAAGGATAAGTTCCATAAGCTGGGGCCAGGTGGCTATGCGGTGGCAATGCCTAAGTGGGATAAGTCTGAGAAAGAGATGGAGGATGCAGGTGCCACTCCGGTTACTAAGAGCTGGCCCCCAGGGTCAGGACTTGGTTCTATGCGCATGGGGGGGAGTTGGACCTGAAGACAGGCAATGTTTCGACGAGGGAAAGTCTGAAGGGAGCCGACGATGCGATACTTGTTGCAATAGAAGAGGCACGATCGGGGGTGTTCCAGCCCAACAGAGAGAACGACGAGCTTACGCGTGCCCTGGGAAATCCTGAACACCCGGGAAGAACACGAGGCAAGGGCGCTATTCCGTGGTATGAGGGGTTCTCAGACTGGAACACCGACTACAGAACCTGTGCGAGAAAGAAGATTGCGGAGGAGAAGAAGAGGAAGATGGAGGAGGAGCAGAGGAAGCGGGACTATGAACGCCTTCAAGGCCTAGAAGCAAGTCAAGCGGAATTGGTAGTCAAATTCCAGCGGCAGCAGGAGCAGATCGACTCACTTACCCAGCAAAGGGGGTCTCAGCAGCTGCAGCAGCTAGCGAATGATCCAGCATTGGATAGCACCGCCCCATCCATGCCGAGAAGCAGCGTGGGTTCCGCCCCGGATGAAGCAATGCTGGGTAGATACCCCGTGGATGACATCACGGAGAACACTAGCTACGAGCTACACGTCAAAATGAAGAACATATCCATGAAGGTGGCGAACGCCGTTGCTTTTACAAATCCCCCCGAGGCAACCTTCCATTGCAACCCAATTCCAGTGGGCTATGCTCGTGTCTTGGTTGATGAGGTGGTGGACCCATATTCGGAGCTAGAGCTTGACTATCCTGGAGGTGACAACGAGCGCTTTCTCGGAGACGCCAAACATCGTATCATCCTATGGAAAAAGGATTGCATCATCATTCAAAGGCCACTGACACCGCGTCAGCCGACTCCTCGTCGAAGTCCACCACCGAGTCAGCAGTCTCCCGCTCCTGCAAGTCCACCAAGTCCGGCAAAGTGTCAGGACACTCCTCCTCCAAGTCCGGCAAAGTGTCAGGCCACTCCTCCTCCTCCAAGTCCGCCACAGCGTCAGACATCCACTCCTCCTCCAAGTCTCGCACAACCTCAGGCCACTCCTCCTCCAAGTCCCGCACAGCTTCAGGCGGCCACTCCTCCTCGTCCAACTCAGCCCCGTCAGCCGTCTCCGCTGCCTCAGCAATCACAGAAGAGACACCCTGCAGCTATGGTGCGTAGCGGTACAAGTCGAGGTAGTACAGGAACTACAGGCGGAGGCAAGCGATATAAATATGGTCCAAGCCTCACGCCTCTTCCGCAGAGGGCTTATGACAGGTCCGAGGAGGAAATCGCAGCCATACCAAAGTCCGAGGTGGAAGCCCATTTTGCACCGAAACCGCCACCGCCGCCAAGGGAGAAAGTGCCTGAGGAAACGATTGACCACTTCATTCGTATGGCTCAACCACAAGCTCCCGAGCCTGTTAACACAGACTATGAGCGCCACATCAGGAAGTTAAATCGAGCACGTGTACGTAAGGAGGCGAGCTCGGGATCGAGCAAACAAGAAGCAGCTGTCAAAAAATGCAGGAAAACCATTCCCCAGCTGGGAGAACAGGCGGCGCAATCGATCCCCTCGCTTGTTGTGCCAACAACACGTGACAGTACGCGCGCCCAATATTATTGTGGGCAAACATTTTACGTTCCTGAGGTGGGCAATGTGGTAATAACGGAGGAGCATATAATGCAGGCTGAAGTTCTCAAAATCACTGTTGGACAACTCGTCGAGATCGAGCCCATGCATGTGCTTAGAGAGGATGAAATAAAATGGAAATATGTCTGGGGCCAACCTTTGGTCGAGCCAGACAAGGTCAAGAACCTCCCAACGAGAATGTATGAATTGCATCAATGGTACATGAACATTACCAAGATTTCCGATCGATTGTCCCTCATGGTGAATGTCAAGGAGGATCATTACTACCATGAGAAAGCTGTGTCCGTTGAGTATTCTGAACTGTTTCAGTTATACAATCAAGACGCACTCGACAAATCTATCGTCAGTTGCTATTGTCTGTAAGTGATTTCTTTCTGTAATTTAAGTCTCAAGCTAGCTGTAGTGATCCTTATCATTACCTGTAATTATCCTCACTATATTCTTTTCTATGGTATTATATGCAGGATGAAGATGTATGAAATGAGAAAAGGTGGACGCTATGGCATTGGGTTCATTGACCCAAACACCGTTAATGAATACACATGGAAAATAGATGAACGTCATCAAAAGGCCGTAGAGGACAGCATGCTAGAGTTCTTGAAGCGCCTCAAATACAATGAAGATATACTACTTCCTTACAACTTCCAGTGAGTCACACTGTCTTGTACTACAAATTCTCTGTTTTTGCCTACTAACTAGCTACATGTTTTTGCTTACATATGTCTGCTTAATTAAGACATGCAAACGTGTGTGCATGCAGATATCACTGGGTCTTGTGTATCATTAAAGTTGACGCCGGAACAGTTGAAATACTGGACTCACTACTCAAAGAAAAAACTGACTATAACATCTTGTTTGGGATAGTCAACAGGTAATATCAATCATTATTAACTATATATCTCGGCCTATTTAGTTCGTCATTTCATGATATGAACCATTTAATAACCCCTTTATTCATTTTCTTTTTCGGCGGGCAGGGCTTGGGCAAGGTTCATCAGGGTTACGGATGGCGAATGGAAAGAAAAGCCTAAATGGGGAAGACCCAAGGTAAGTAATTAAGTAGTACTAGCTAGCTAGCTAGCTGCCATCTCTTTAATTATCATGCTTGATTAATTATTATCTGATCAAATTCCATTCTTGTAAAGGCCCTGAAGCAGGCGCAGGGGACTGATCTGTGTGCATTCTGTGTTTGCGAGAACATTCGCATGATGGCGTCCGAAAGGAGCAGATCTCAAAGACAGGAATGGGTACGCTTGTCAAAACACTATTCACAATTTTTACACCATTATCGATATCTAGTCACACAACTAATACACATGCATATTGATCTCCTTCTTAACAGTTCAGAGAGGTGCGGGCGAAGCTCCTAGAAACAGAGCGTGTGGAAGCACTTCAAGAGGAAATAGCGGGATTTTTGCTCGACTAGGTCATAAATCCGAAGGGAGAATACTATTACCCGCTACTGCCCCAATGAAAACCACTTCCAATTGTCATCGTGCTCCGAAGGCACCAATTAGGCTATAATGCCACTGGCTCCGAAGGCAACATGCATATGTAGGAGAAATTGTATATAGCTATACATGTGTGTATGTGTGAATTAATTAATATGATGGTTTGTGAGACATTGATGATATATATATATATGCATGATTGGTTCTACTAGAAATTCTATTTATATATATATATATATATATATATATATATATATATATGCATAACATGTACAATGTGTAGTATCGTAAAATACCAGCAAACGAAAAAGAATTAAAATGGAAACACAAAATTAAATGAAAAAGAAATCATAAAACTAAACCCCCCCAAATCTTATAGTACCGGTTGGTCTTACCAACCGATACTAAAGGACTCCAGGCCCCTGGAGCTGGCTCGTGCCACGTGGTTTCCTTTAGCACCGGTTCGTGCTGAACCGGTACTAAAGGGGGGGGGGGCTTTAGTGCCCACACTTTAGTGCTAGTTATGGAACCGGCACTAAAGGGCCTTACGAACCGGTGCTATTGCCCGGTTCTGCACTAGTGGATGTGCACTCATGCAGACGGAGGTCACGGCGAAGCTCAGGACTAAGTCCCTTACGGAACCTTTCCTGCTTCTTGGCATCGGTAGAGACTTCCTCAGTTGCATATCATGCAAGGTTACCGAACTCCCTGCTGCAAGCGTCAACAGAGAGTCGACCTTGGGTGAAACTGCAGAACTCCTCACGTTTACGGTCCATGAGACCCTCCGGAATATGATGTTCACGGAAAGCCTCGCTGAATTCAGCCCAAGTAGTGACATGGCCCGCTGGGCGCATAGCTTCATAGTTCTCCCACCAGAGACTAGCGGGGCCTTCGAGATGATATGCAGCAAAGGTGATCTTATCAACCTCAGCTACGAGTGCAGAACGCAGTTTGTGAGTAATATTGCGAAGCCAGTCATCGGTGTCGAGAGGCTTGACGGAGTGGTGGAAGGTGGGTGGATGTAACTTGATGAAGTCGCTGAGTGACACCAAGTTATTCCTCTGATGGTGTGCAGTGTTTTGCTCTATGCGCTCCAACAAACGGTTGGTCTCCCGCTTGTTTCTCTCGGCTTCCAGCATAACTTTGGCCAGAGAAGGAGGGTGAGGCAGGTTTGTTTCCCCAACTCTGCTGCCTTCGGCCTGCTCTGGGGGAGCAGGGTTGGTGCGGGTATTAACCATCCTATGAAAACAAGACAATGGTTTAGTTCAGGATGATAAGGTTCTGACATAGAAATGTAGAATGTAATGGACAACACAGAATGCAAGATGATCATCCGTATGACATGGTAGATACAGATATTGCTTCCTTTATTCCATCGTCATTGTCACACCCTAGCTAGTCATGCATTAGAGTGTTGCATCATGTTTACTCTTTCATCAGAAACTTGAAATGGGGATTTGTGAAACCCTCAGAATCATTTTTGAAAATGACCCAAATAAAAATTTCTCCAAAAGGGTCCAAGAAAATGCTCATGTTGCTCTCTGAAAATATTGGATAGAGATAAAAATCAAACCAATATTTTTAAGAGCTCATAGGTATTTATTTTGGGCATTTGGAATTAATGCATAAATATTTGCATTGGAAATATATTAGTTATATATATTAATATATGTCCAAAAATTATGCCACCTGTTGGGGAGCTCTGGAATAATATATCTAGCTCCTGCAAAAATTGGCATAAGATAATAAAATGATTTAATATTTTATTTAAATCAAAACAAATGTCAGAAATTAGAAAACAGAAATAAATAAAAGGAGAAGCTTACCTGGGGCTCCTCCCTGTGCAGCCCAGCAGCAGCTGGCCGGCCCAGCCAGCAGGCGGCCCAGCCCGCCTCCCTCCTCTGTCGTCTTCGTCCTCGACAGAGGGAGGGGAGTGTGCCCGGCGCGTGCGCGCGCCACCGCGCCACGCCACCAGCTCGCCTGCCTGCCTGCCCCTCCCCTCCTCGTCTGGATGGCCTGGAACGACGCCACGCCCCCCCGTACTCTCTCACTCTCCCCCGGTTCTTCCTCTCCTCTCCCTCGCTCTCTCTCTCCCGTGTCTGAACGCACCGTCGCCGCCGTTCGCCATAGCCGCCGCCACCGGCCTCCCCTCGCCTCCCCGACACGCTCCCCAGCTCCGCCGCGACCCCCTCTACCTTCTCGTCAAGCCACAAGACGCCGGACGCCCTGTGGAGCCGCCGTCACCATCGTCTTCCTCCTCGCGCTCCGACCACCATCGCCGTCGATTCGCCGTCTCCAGCGCGTCCCCGAGCCCGCTTCGACGCCCACTGCAACCGCGGTGAGCTCCGCCACCGTTTCCCCCTCTTTTCCCCCTCGTTCCCGCGCCGTAACCCCGTTTCCCACCACGGCCGAACCTCCGCCGTCGCCGAGCTCGCCCTCGACGCAGCTCCGGTGACCATTTGGTCACCCCGGCGAGTCCAACGAGTCCGTAAGGCCCCGTAGAGCATCCCTAGCGCCTTGCTTCGCTCGCCTTCGAGCTCCAACCACGTTCCCGTGCACGACCGAACCCCGGCGGCCGCAGCCGAGCTCGCCGCCGTCGACTCCGGCCACCCCAGGCCCAGCCACGGCCACCGCCCGACGCGCCATCGAGCTGGCTTTCCAACGCACCTAGCCGCACGCCGTTTGGAGCACCACAGAGGAAACCCGAGGCACTGGTACGCCGCGGACCTCGCCGGCGACTAACCGCCGGCGGGTTTGACCTGTTTGACCTGGGGTTTGACCCCCCAGAGTCGCTGACGCGTGGGCCCCGTCGGCCAGTTGGTTAGATTAGCGCTAATCACTGTTAATTAACCCCCCCTGACACTGACCAGTGGGCCCCAGCGCCACTAACCCTTAATTAGGATTAAATTAACCCCTGTTTAACCCCCCTATCACTGACGTGTGGGCCCCACACGTCAGGTTTGACCCCAGCCAGCCGCAGTTGACCGCTGACGTCGTGCTGACGTCATGCTGGCGCAATATATATATTTCTGGATTTAATTAAATCAGGAAATTCCAGAATATTATTTAAACTTCAAAAATTCATAACTTTTATTCTGTAACTCCAAATCAGGCAAATTATATATGAAAAATGATCAGAAAAATCCAATCTATCCATCTGTACTATTTTCATGCATGACTAAACAAGTTAACTTGATGTTTAATGCAGAACAAGGAAAAGCACTTTAAAAGGCCATGTTTGAGTTTGAAATTTGAATCTTTGATTCAAATTGGTTCAAACCCTTCTGGTCTTAGTTGCATTAGCCCAACACACTCATATTGCCATGTTTCATGCATGCATCATATTGTTGCACATTGTTTGGTGATGGTTGTGTATCGGTGTCCTTTGCGACAGGTTCTGCCTCCGAGGAGTACCGTGATTACCCTAACGAAGAACTGTATCAGTGCATCGACCCATCAGGCAAGCAACCAACCATTTGATCATATCGATACAATCCCATGCTCTCGCTCCTGCTCTCTTTTACTGCATTAAGACAACGCGTTTCAAACTGCTGTGTGCTACGGTAGTTGAACCCATTTCCTCTGCATGACCTGTCATTGCCACAGTAACTAGATGAAACCCACTAGCATGTGTAGGAGTTGTATGAGCCATATGTATGTGTTGTTCCTACCTTGCTATGCCTGCTATGCTTAGAGTCGTGTCAGGTCTGGTTCATCTGGGTGATGGGCTAGAGTGAAATGATTATGTCGGTAATGAGAGTGGTGTGGTGAACACGATTTGGTAAAGGTATCGATGAGAGGCCATGTAGGAGTACATGGTGGGTTGTTTCATTGAAGCCGACCTTAAGCACTGAGATCTGTATGTGTGATTTAAGATACAGCTACTACCATGCATTGGGCCCTGAAATATGACCCCACTCGACTTCTTATTCACCCTAGCTCTCTGTCCAGGAGTTGCAAGTAGTTTCTGGTGTTTGTAGCCTACTGGAGGCCGTGGACAGCGCTGACCGTAGGGGTGGGCTGTGATGCGGTAGGTACGTGGCCGGGTGTACCGAATACCCGTTAGGTATCTCGGGAACCCTGTTCACATCGTTCGGGGCCGTATGGGAAACCTCGGCCGGACTCCCTGCGGATGGAACCTGAATAGGCGATAAACCTAGACTGGAGGCTTAGGTGATTAGGTAGGTCGTGGCCGACACCCACGTTGGGCTTCCGCTTGAAGGTTGCCGAGTACATGTCGTGTAAACGACGGTAAGTGGTGAGAGCGTGTATGAAGAAGTACACCCCTGCAGGGTTAACATGATCTATTCGAATAGCCGCGTCCGCGGTAAAGGACTACTTGGTTGCCTATACAGTTCATAGACAAGTAAATGGAAACTGCTAAAAGCCTCAAGATAAGTGTGAGTGCCGAGGATGGCTCTTCCATAGGGAGACGGAGGTGGATCCTCGGTAGTGTATTGAAGTGGTGAGTAGTGGACTCGTGTGCGCAAAACCATTTCATGTTGGAGTATCGTAGGATAGTCTAGCCAAGAGTCAAAGCTGGCTTGCTGCAATAACTCCACCAACCCTTCTTGATAATATGCATGTATGTAGGATCTGATGTAAGTCTTGCTGAGTACCTTTGTACTCATGTTGCTATAATTTACATTTTACAGAAGACGCTGCAACCCCTTCTGATGGGTTCTATGTAGACGTTGACATCAACGAGTAGGCTAAAGGCCCAGGTGGTGACCCTGAGCTTGTGAAGGACCATGTAGTATAGCTAGGCTTTCCAAGTCTCTTTTATTTTACTAGTTGTCTGTACTCAGACAAGTTACTTCCGCTGCTGGTTTGTATGACTGTATGACTTGAATGTTGGGTCGTGAGACCCGTACCTTTGTGTATGTTATGTATGGCTCACTGAGCCTTAAATAAAGTACTTGTGTCGTAGAGTCATGTTGTGATGCTTCGTTGTATTTGCACATATCGAGCATATTGTGTGTATGATTGAAATGCTTGGTATGTGTGGGATCTGACTACCTAGTTGTTTATCTTTAGTAGCCTCTCTTACCGGGAAATGTCTCCTAGTGTTACCGCTGAGCCATGGTAGCTTGCTACTGCTCTGGAACACTTAGGCTGGCCGGCATGTGTCCTTCTTCGTTCCTATGTCTGTCCCTTCGGGGAAATGTCACGCATTGAGTACCGGAGTCCTGTTAGCCCGCTACAGCCCGGTTTACCGGAGTCCTGCTAGCCCAGTGCTATAGCCCGGACCCACTTGCTGATGACCGACACGTTCGAAGCTGGGTCATGGATGCCTGTCCCTGTAAGTCTGTGCCACTTTGGGTTTACGACTAGTCATGTCAGCCCGGGCTCCTTATCATATGGATGCTAGCGACACTATCATATACGTGAGCCAAAAGGCGCAAACGGTCCCGGGCAAAGGTAAGGCGACACCCGTGGGGATACCGTGCGTGAGGCCGCAAAGTGATATGAGGTGTTACCGGCTAGATCAATGTGACATCGAGTCGGGGTCCTGACAGCGTTGGCATCAGAGCCGGACTGCCTGTAGGTTCTCCAAGCCAAACTGGTCGATGTTGAGTCTAGAAATTCTTTAGTTATATGTAGGGGAATTGTTTGTGGGTTGGAACGTAAGGCTCTTTTTACTTCTTTATCTTATGACATTCTGATCTGAGTCAGTCCATTCTTCCACCGGGGGTTAAGGAATTAGGATCTATTCTCTCTATCAGGATCACGTGTTACTAATCAGTAGTACCTTATAAGTTTGATGGATACAAGCCTAGTTCAGTTCTACTACCACATTATGTTGTTAGAATGGATTCAGAACTTGATACGATGATGTTGAGTGTGTACGAAATCCTTTGTCAAATGTCTCAAATCCTTCTTGAGCATTTACAGCTGTTATGCTGCCGAAATTTTGCTAGAAATTCTAATGCCCTTGCATTATGATTGTGCTTTCAGATGGCCACTCGCGACCTCAATCAAGTGGTTCGCCTGACTCGATGCCTAGATGTACCCGGCCATACTGCCAAGTTGGTCAGGGTAATGACTGAGGCTGGATACCGCTGGTATCCTGAGTACACGGTCGAAGAGCAATTTCGGGACTTCAATCAAAGCCAGTATCTCTGCACTGTCAGGATATTTCCATCTTATCCTGGATCCACCGAGCCCCTTCACTGCTCCTATGGACTCGGGGTTACTATTGAGATGGCTGTGCAGGACGCCGCCTACTCTATGATGACCATCATGCGAGTCAGATCTGGACTATTTCGGGACTCTGATTTCCGGTATATGCCAGGATCACTTCCGGGAGCACAAGGGTATCTCCAGGCTATCTATGCTGACCCCACCCAGGAGGATTCACGGACTCGCACCACTGCTGAGATGCTCGAGGATAAGGACCGTGAAAATCTGGCCTTGAGGTTAGAGCTCTTCAATACCCGTGCTGACCACTGGGCCACATTGACTCGGTTTGCACCGGCGGTGCAAGCTGGATATTCAGATTTGCGCGATCTCTATCTTGTGAGATCTGCTCTGCCAGACGTGATGGGTTGGCGTGATGTAGGAGGCATCACCCCACCTCGCGGTCCCCGCAGGCCATCGTCTGTTGGTCCAAGACATCATCCTAGCCCCTATGGTCCACAAGCTCCGCGAGATCGTCTGTTTCCCGATGATCATGTTGAGCTTCCAGGCTATGGAGGTGACTTCTACGAAGACTACTACGGATCGGTCTGAGTTAGTGGTAGTATCACTAGTTCGCACTAGCTGTGTCATCTATCGTCCCGCGTGACTCGTGGGATATGACCTAGTTTGTACTCTTTCCGGAGGAGTAGAAAAATAATGTATAGGAGCTTGGAATGCCTCCGATGAGATGTAATCCTCTTTTCACCGTAATAGTACTTTGTTTGGTCTTGTACTAAACCCTGTATGGTGTGTATGACGATGGAATAAAGAAGCAGTTTCTGTATTTACCATGTCATACGGATGATCATCTTGCATTTTGAGTTATTCCTTACATTCTATATCCTATGTCGGAATTTTATCATCCTGACTAAATCATTGTCTTGTTTACCTAGGATGGTCAACACGCGCACTAACCCTGCTCCTCAAGAGCAGGCAGAAGGCAGTGAAGTCAGGGATGCAAATCTGCCTCATCCTCCTTCCCTAGCCGAGGTTATGGTGGAAGCTAAGAGAAACAAGCGGGAGACCAACCGTTTGTTGGAGCGTATTGAACAGAACACAGCACACCATCAGAGGACTAACGTGGTGTCACTCAGTGATTTTATCAAATTACATCCACCCACGTTCCACCACTCCGTCGAGCCTCTCGACGCTGATGACTGGCTTCGCAGTATCTCTCACAAACTGCGTTCCGCGCTGGTAGCGGAGGCTGACAAGGTCACCTTTGCTGCATATCATCTTGAAGGCCCCGCCAGTCTATGGTGGGAAAATTATGGAGCTATGCGCCCAGCAGGCCATGTCACTACTTGGGCTGAATTCAGTGAGGCTTTCCGTGAACATCACATTCCGGAGGGTCTCATGGACCGTAAACGTGAGGAATTTTGCAATTTCACCCAAGGCCGACTTTCTGTGGATGCTTACAGCAGGGAGTTTGGTAACCTCGCACGATATGCAACTGAGGAAGTGTCTACTGATGCCAAGAAGCAAGCAAGGTTCCGTAAGGGACTTAGTCCTGAGCTTCGCCGTGACCTCTGTCTGCATGAGTGCACATCTTTTCAGAAACTTGTCAACAAAGCCATCAGTGCTGAAACTGGTCAGACTGACTATGACGCAACACGCAAGCATGGCCGTGACATGGGTTCCTCGTCCGGTGCTGGTCCTCAGAAGCGTCGCGTGTGGGTGCCCAACACCGCCCTGCCACCCAGGTTCACACCGAGGCCATCTTTCCAGGCGCCTCGCCCAGTTCAACAGTCTGCACCGGCCAAGCCCTATGGGGGTCCAACCAACAATGCTCCTCCACGTACCAGTTCCATGACTTGTTTCAAGTGTGGGGAATCTGGCCACTATATGCGTGAGTGTCCCCAGACCAACCCCAACCAATCTGCTAAAGCTGTTGGCCGTGGCAAGCCGACAGGGAAAGTGTTCCACGCCAAGCCGGCCACCGCCTCACGTGGCCATGTCAACTGTATCTCGGCCGAAGAAGCTCAAGAGGATCCCAACATCGTTCTCGGTACGCTCCTTGTTAATTGCCACCCGGCATCTGTTCTTTTTGATACAGGAGCCTCTCATTCATTTATATCCGAGAACTATGCTCGTTTGCATAACACTGCATTCTGTGACATGCCATCCACTATGGAAATTTCTACTCCCGGGTCTAGATGGCAGACCTCTAGGGTAAGTTATGGAAATGAAATCCAAGTCGACAGACTTGTTTTTCTTGCATCGTTGATAGCCCTTAAATCTTCAGATATTAATATCATTCTGGGTATGGACTGGATGTCGGCTCATCATGCCCAAATTGATTGCTTCTCTAGGACTGTTCAACTCACCCATCCTTCGGGGAAGATAGTCAATGTCTTAACCCGAATAGCCAAGCGACAATTATATTCTCTTAACGCCAGCCCTTTGCCAGATCTTGAGGACGTTCCGGTAGTCCGTGACTTCCCGGATGTCTTCCCAGAGGAATTGCCAGGTGTTCCACCTGACAGGGATGTTGAGTTCGTAATAGACCTCATCCCAGGAACCGTTCCGATTGCTAGAAGACCTTATAAGATGGCACCACTAGAACTAGCCGAGCTTAGGAAACAACTCAATGAGTCCTTGAAAAAGGGTTTCATCCGCCCTAGTTCATCTCCGTGGGCTTGCCCCGTCCTATTCGTCAAGAAGAAGGATGGTACGGACCGGATGGTTGTAGATTACCGACCTGTCAATTTGGTCACAATCAAGAACAAATATCCGCTCCCCAGGATCAACGACCTGTATGATCAGCTCGCTGGATCCTCAATCTTCTCCAAGATGGATTTGAGGTTGGGCTACCATCAAATCAAAATCAGAAACGGGGACATTCCTAAAACGGCCTTTGTTACTCGTTATGGCCAATACGAGTACACCGTCATGTCCTTCGGCTTAACCAACGCTCCAGCCACCTTCTCTCGGTTAATGAACTCAATCTTCATGGAGTATTTGGATAAATTCGTCGTAGTTTATCTCGATGATATACTCATCTACTCCAAGAACGAGGAAGAACATGCCGAACATCTAAGGCTAGTGTTGAAGAAACTTCGAGAGCACCGCCTTTATGCCAAGTTTTCCAAATGTGAATTTTGGTTGTCAGAAGTGACCTATCTGGGTCATGTAATATCTGGTAAAGGTATTGCTGTTAACCCTGAGCAAGTTCAAGCCGTCCTTAATTGGACTCCACCCGAATCGGTCAAGCAAGTTCGGAGTTTTCTGGGTTTAGCGAGCTATTGTCGTCGCTTTGTCGAGAACTTCTCCAAGGTTGCTAAACCTCTAACCGAACTCCTCAAGAAAGATAAGAAGTTCGAATAGACTCCACAATGTGAGCACAACTTTCAGGAACTGAAAAGACGCCTGACCTCTGCTCCCGTACTGGTACCACCAGACTTCTCCAAGGACTTTGTTATCTACTGCGACGCCTCGTGACAACGACTAGGTTGCATTCTCATGCAAGATCGACACGTAATTGCCTACGCTTCACGGCAATTGCACCCACATGAGGAGAATTATCCTACTCATGATCTAGAGCTAGCAGCCGTAGTCTATGCACTTAAGACCTGGCGACATTACCTCCTCGGTAACCGTTGCGAAATATTCACTGATCACCAAAGTCTGAAGTACATTTTCACCCAACCGGATTTGAATCTCAGGCAAAGACGTTGGGTTGAGTTGATCACAGACTTCGACTTAGGAATAACCTACACCCCAGGGAAAGCCAACGTCATGGCTGATGCGCTAAGTCGTAAATCTTATTGTAACAACCTGATGTTACAACAAAGTCAACCGCTTCTCCATGAGGAATTTCGGAAGCTTAACCTTCACATTGTTCCTCAAGGTTTTCTTTCCACCTTGGTGGCAAAACCTACCCTTACGGATCAGATCATCAAAGCACAGAAGGTAGATCCGGGAATCTCCCGCATCAAGAGAAACATCCAGAAAGGAATTGTGAATTGCTTCTCCACTAATGATCAAGGGGTCGTATACTTCGGGAATCGACTAGTGGTTCCCAAAGTGCGAAACCTGAGGCGATTGATCCTTAAGGAAGCTCATGAATCTCCTCTCTCCATTCATCCCGGTAGTACTAAGATGTATCAGGACCTACGCCAGAGGTTCTGGTGGACTAGGATGAAGAGAGAAATTGCTCAGTATATTGCTAATTGCGACGTCTGTCGTCGTGTAAAAGCAGAGCATCAACGGCCTGCTGGCACCCTTCAACCCTTAGCTATTCCTGAATGGAAATGGGATAAAATTGGTATGGATTTCATTACCGGTTTTCCCAGGTCCAAGAGAGGGAATAATGTTATTTTCGTCGTTGTCGATCGTCTTTCCAAAGTAGCCCATTTCTTACCTGTTCGTGAGAGTATAACCGCTAGTCAGCTGGCAGACTTATACATCTCCCGTATAGTGTCTCTCCATGGTGTTCCTTTGGAAATTAACTCGGATCGAGGAAGTCTTTTCACCTCTCGATTTTGGGAAAGCTTCCAAAATGCTATCGGAACCCGTCTCTCCTTTAGCACCGCCTTCCACCCTCAGTCGAGTGGTCAAGTGGAACGCGTCAACCAGATTCTAGAAGACATGCTTCGAGCCTCTGTTATCTCATTCGGAATGGACTGGGAGAAGTGCCTTCCATTTGCCGAATTCGCTTACAACAACAGCTATCAATCTAGCTTGGGTAAAGCCCCTTTTGAAGTTCTCTATGGACGACGGTGTCGAACACCCCTTAACTGGTCAGAGACCGGGGAAAGACAATTCTTTGGCCCGGATATGATTCAGGAAGCAGAAGAACAAGTTCGTATCGTTCGTGAAAAGTTGAAAACAGCCCAATCTCGTCAAAAGAGTCAATATGACCGAAAACATAAGGCTATGACTTTCGAGGTTGACGAGAAGGCTTATCTTCGGGTCACCCCTCTGAAGGGAACCCATCGTTTCGGTATTAAGGGCAAATTGGCTCCTCGTTACATTGGACCTTTTCGCATTCTCGCCAAACGAGGAGAAATTGCCTACCAGTTGGAACTACCTCCGCACCTCTCCAGAGTCCATGATGTCTTCCACGTTTCTCAACTCAGGCGTTGCTTCTCGGATCCTATCCGTGGAGTGGACCACGAAACGCTTGATCTCCAAGATAATCTTACATATCGAGAGTACCCCGTTCGTATCCTCGATCAGGCCGAACGTACCACCCGACGTCATAATATCAAGTTTCTCAAAGTTCAATGGTCGCACCATTCTGAGGATGAAGCAACTTGGGAAAGGGAGGATCGTCTTCGACTCGAGTATCCCACCTTCTTCCCGGAGGAACCCAAATCTCGGGACGAGATTCTTTTGAGTGGGGGTGAGTTGTCACACCCTAGCTAGTCATGCATTAGAGTGTTGCATCATGTTTACTCTTTCATCTGAAACTTGAAATGGGGATTTGTGAAACCCTCAGAATCATTTTTGAAAATGACCCAAATAAAAATTTCTCCAAAAGGGTCCAAGAAAATGCTCATGTTGCTCTCTGAAAATATTGGACAGAGATAAAAATCAAACCAATATTTTTAAGAGCTCATAGGTATTTATTTTGGGCATTTGGAATTAATGCATAAATATTTGCATTGGAAATATATTAGTTATATATATTAATTTATGTCCAAAAATTATGCCACCTGTTGGGGAGCTCTGGAATAATATATCTAGCTCCTACAAAAATTGGCATAAGATAATAAAATGATTTAATATTTTATTTAAATCAAAACAAATGTCAGAAATTAGAAAACAGAAATAAATAAAAGGAGAAGCTTACCTGGGGCTCCTCCCTGTGCAGCCCAGCAGCAGCTGGCCGGCCCAGCCAGCAGGCGGCCCAGCCCGCCTCCCTCCTCTGTCGTCTTCGTCCTCGACAGAGGGAGGGGAGTGTGCCCGGCGCGCGCGCGCGCCACCGCGCCACGCCACCAGCTCGCCTGCCTGCCTGCCCCTCCCCTCCTCGTCTGGATGGCCTGGAACGACGCCACGCCCCCCCGTACTCTCTCACTCTCCCCCGGTTCTTCCTCTCCTCTCCCTCGCTCTCTCTCTCCCGTGTCCGAACGCACCGTCGCCGCCGTTCGCCAGAGCCGCCGCCACCGGCCTCCCCTCGCCTCCCCGACACGCTCCCCAGCTCCGCCGCGACCCCCTCTACCTCCTCGTCAAGCCACAAGACGCCGGACGCCCTGTGGAGCCGCCGTCGCCATCGTCTTCCTCCTCAGGCTCCGACCACCATCGCCGTCGATTCGCCGTCTCCAGCGCGTCCCCGAGCCCGCTTCGACGCCCACTGCAACCGCGGTGAGCTCCGCCACCGTTTCCCCCTCTTTTCCCCCTCGTTCCCGCGCCGTAACCCCGTTTCCCACCATGGCCGAACCTCCGCCATCGCCGAGCTCGCCGTCGACGCAGCTCCGGTGACCATTTGGTCACCCCGGCGAGTCCAACGAGTCCGTAAGGCCCCGTAGAGCATCCCTAGCGCCTTGCTTGGCTCGCCTTCGAGCTCCAACCACGTTCCCGTGCACGACCGAACCCCGGCGGCCGCAGCCGAGCTCGCCGCCGTCGACTCCGGCCACCCCAGGCCCAGCCACGGCCACCGCCCGATGCGCCATCGAGCTGGCTTTCCAACGCACCTAGCCGCACGCCGTTTGGAGCACCACAGAGGAAACCCGAGGCACTGGTACGCCGCGGACCTCGCCGGCGACTAACTGCCGGCGGGTTTGACCTGTTTGACCTGGGGTTTGACCCCCCCAGAGTCACTGACGCGTGGGCCCCGTCGGCCAGGTGGTTAGATTAGCGCTAATCACTGTTAATTAACCCCCCCTGACACTGACCAGTGGGCCCCAGCGCCACTAACCCTTAATTAGGATTAAATTAACCCCTGTTTAACCCCCCTGTCACTGACGTGTGGGCCCCACACGTCAGGTTTGACCCCAGCCAGCCGCAGTTGACCGCTGACGTCGTGCTGACGTCATGCTGGCGCAATATATATATTTCTGGATTTAATTAAATCAGGAAATTCCAGAATATTATTTAAACTTCAAAAATTCATAACTTTTATTCTGTAACTCCAAATCAGGCAAATTATATATGAAAAATGATCAGAAAAATCCAATCTATCCATCTGTACTATTTTCATGCATGACTAAACAAGTTAACTTGATGTTTAATGCAGAACAAGGAAAAGCACTTTAAAAGGCCATGTTTGAGTTTGAATTTTAATCTTTGATTCAAATTGGTTCAAACCCTTCTGGTCTTAGTTGCATTAGCCCAGCACACTCATATTGCCATGTTTCATGCATGCATCATATTGTTGCACATTGTTTGGTGATGGTTGTGTATCGGTGTCCTTTGCGACAGGTTCTGCCTCCGAGGAGTACCGTGATTACCCTAACGAAGAACTGTATCAGTGCATCGACCCATCAGGCAAGCAACTAACCATTTGATCATATCGATACAATCCCATGTTCTCGCTCCTGCTCTCTTTTACTACATTAAGACAATGTGTTTCAAACTACTGTGTGCTACGGTAGTTGAACCCATTTCCTCTGCATGACCTGTCATTGCCACAGTAACTAGATGAAACCCACTAGCATGTGTAGGAGTTGTATGAGCCATATGTATGTGTTGTTCCTACCTTGCTATGCCTGCTATGCTTAGAGTCGTGTCAGGTCTGGTTCATCTGGGTGATGGGCTAGAGTGAAATGATTATGTCGGCAATGAGAGTGGTGTGGTGAACACGATTTGGTAAAGGTATCGATGAGAGGCCATGTAGGAGTACATGGTGGGTTGTTTCATTGAAGCCGACCTTAAGCACTGAGATCTGTATGTGTGATTTCAGATACAGCTACTACCATGCATTGGGCCCGAAACCAATGGACCCTCTCGGCTTCTTATTCACCCTAGTTCTCCGTCCAGGAGTTGCAACTAGTTTCTGGTGTTTGTAGCCTATTGGAGGCCGTGGACAGCGCTGACCGTAGGGGTGGGCTGTGATGCGGTAGGTACGTGGCCGGGTGTACCGAATACCCGTTAGGTATCTCGGGAACCCTGTTCACATCGTTCGGGGCCGTATGGGAAACCTCGGCCGGACTCCCTGCGGATGGAACCTGAATAGGCGATAAACCTGGACTGGAGGCTTAGGTGATTAGGTAGGTCGTGGCCGACACCCACGTTGGGCTTCCGCTTGAAGGTTGTCGAGTACATGTCGTGTAAACGACGGTAATTGGTGAGAGCGTGTATGAAGAAGTACACCCCTGCAGGGTTAACATGATCTATTCGAATAGCCGCGTCCGCGGTAAAGGACTACTTGGTTGCCTATACAGTTCATAGACAAGTAAATGGAAACTGCTAAAAGCCTCAAGATAAGTGTGAGTGCCGAGGATGGCTCTTCCATAGGGAGACGGAGGTGGATCCTCGGTAGTGTATTGGAGTGGTGAGTAGTGGACTCGTGTGCGCAAAACCATTTCATGTTGGAGTATCGTAGGATAGTCTAGCCAAGAGTCAAAGCTGGCTTGCTGCAATAACTCCACCAACCCTTCTTGATAATATGCATGTATGTAGGATCTGATGTAAGTTTTGCTGAGTACCTTTGTACTCATGTTGCTATAATTTACATTTTACAGAAGACGCTGCAACCCCTTCTGATGGGTTCTATGTAGACGTTGACATCAACGAGTAGGCTAAAGGCCCAGGTGGTGACCCTGAGCTTGTGAAGGACCATGTAGTATAGCTAGGCTTTCCAAGTCTCTTTTATTTTACTAGTTGTCTGTACTCAGACAAGTTACTTCCGCTGCTGGTTTGTATGACTGTATGACTTGAATGTTGGGTCGTGAGACCCGTACCTTTGTGTATGTTATGTATGGCTCACTGAGCCTTAAATAAAGTACTTGTGTCGTAGAGTCATGTTGTGATGCTTCGTTGTATTTGCACATATCGAGCATATTGTGTGTATGATTGAAATGCTTGGTATGTGTCGGATCTGACTACCTAGTTGTTTATCTTTAGTAGCCTCTCTTACCGGGAAATGTCTCCTAGTGTTACCGCTGAGCCATGGTAGCTTGCTACTGCTCTGGAACACTTAGGCTGGCCGGCATGTGTCCTTCTTCGTTCCTGTGTCTGTCCCTTCGGGGAAATGTCATGCATTGAGTACCGGAGTCCTGTTAGCCCGCTACAGCCCGGTTTACCGGAGTCCTGCTAGCCCAGTGCTACAGCCCGGACCCACTTGCTGATGACCGACACGTTCGAAGCTGGGTCATGGATGCCTGTCCCTGTAAGTCTGTGCCACTTTGGGTTTACGACTAGTCATGTCAGCCCGGGCTCCTTATCATATGGATGCTAGCGACACTATCATATACGTGAGCCAAAAGGCGCAAACGGTCCCGGGCAAAGGTAAGGCGACACCCGTGGGGATACCGTGCGTGAGGCCGCAAAGTGATATGAGGTGTTACCGGCTAGATCGATGTGACATCGAGTCGGGGTCCTGACAGCGTTGGCATCAGAGCCGGACTGCCTGTAGGTTCTCCAAGCCAAACTGGTCGATGTTGAGTCTAGAAATTCTTTAGTTATATGTAGGGGAATTGTTTGTGGGTTGGAACGTAAGGCTCTTTTTTACTCCTTTATCTAATGACATTCTGATCTGGGTCAGTCTATTCTTCCACCGGGGGTTAAGGAATTAGGATCTATTCTCTCTATCAGGATCACGTGTTACTAATCAGTAGTACCTTATAGGTATGATGGATACAAGCCTAGTTCAGTTCTTCTACCATATTATGTTGCTAGGATGGACTCAGAATTTGATATGATGATGTTGAGTGTGTATGAAATCCTTTGTCAAATGTCTCAAAATCCTTCTTGAGCATTTACAGCTGTTATGCTGCCGAAATTTTGCTAGAAATTCTAATGCCTTTGCATTATGATTGTGCTTTCAGATGGCCACTCGCGACCTCAATCAAGTGGTTCGCCTGACTCGATGCCTAGATGTACCCGGCCATACTGCCAAGTTGGTCAGGGTAATGACTGAGGCTGGATACCGCTGGTATCCTGAGTACACGGTCGAAGAGCAATTTCGGGACTTCAATCAAAGCCAGTATCTCTGCACTGTTAGGATATTTCCATCTTATCCTGGATCCACCGAGCCCCTTCACTGCTCCTATGGACTCGGGGTTACTATTGAGATGGCTGTGCAGGATGCCGCCTACTCTATGATGACCATCATGCGAGTCAGATCTGGACTATTTCGGGACTCTGATTTCCGGTATATGCCAGGATCACTTCCGGGAGCACAAGGTTATCTCCAGGCTATCTATGCTGACCCCACCCAAGAGGATTCACGGACTCGCACCACTGCTGAGATGCTCGAGGATAAGGACCGTGAAAATCGGGCTTTGAGGTTAGAGCTCTTCAATACCCGTGCTGACCACTGGGCCACATTGACTCGGTTTGCACCGGCGGTGCAAGCTGGATATTCAGATTTGCGCGATATCTATCCTATGAGATCTGCTCTGCCAGACGTGATGGGTTGGCGTGATGTAGGAGGCATCACCCCACCTCGCGGTCCCCGCAGGCCATCGTCTGTTGGTCCAAGACCTCATCCTAGCCCCTATGGTCCACAAGCTCCGCGAGATCGTCTGTTTCCGGATGATCATGTTGAGCTTCCAGGCTATGGAGGTGACTTCTACGAAGACTACTACGGATCGGTCTGAGTTAGTGGTAGTATCACTAGTTCGCACTAGCTGTGTCATCTATCGTCCCGTGTGACTCGTGGGATATGACCTAGTTTGTACTCTTTCCGGAGGAGTAGAAAAATAATGTATAGGAGCTTGGAATGCCTCCGATGAGATGTAATCCTCTTTTCACCGTAATAGTACTTTGTTTGGTCTTGTACTAAACCCTGTATGGTGTGTATGACGATGGAATAAAGAAGCAGTTTCTGTATTTACCATGTCATACGGATGATCATCTTGCATTTCAAGTTATTCCTTACATTCTATATCCTATGTCGGAATTTTATCATCCTGACTAAATCATTGTCTTGTTTACCTAGGATGGTCAACACGCGCACTAACCCTGCTCCTCAAGAGCAGGCAGAAGGCAGTGAAGTCAGGGATGCAAATCTGCCTCATCCTCCTTCCCTAGCCGAGGTTATGATGGAAGCTAAGAGAAACAAGCGGGAGACCAACCGTTTGTTGGAGCGTATTGAACAGAACACAGCACACCATCAGAGGACTAACGTGGTGTCACTCAGTGATTTTATCAAATTACATCCACCCACGTTCCACCACTCCGTCGAGCCTCTCGACGCTGATGACTGGCTTCGCAGTATCTCTCACAAACTGCGTTCCGCGCGGGTAGCGGAGGCTGACAAGGTCACCTTTGCTGCATATCATCTTGAAGGCCCCGCCAGTCTATGGTGGGAAAATTATGGAGCTATGCGCCCAGCGGGCCATGTCACTACTTGGGCTGAATTCAGTGAGGCTTTCCGTGAACATCACATTCCGGAGGGTCTCATGGACCGTAAACGTGAGGAATTTTGCAATTTCACCCAAGGCCGACTTTCTGTGGATGCTTACAGCAGGGAGTTTGGTAACCTCGCACGATATGCAACTGAGGAAGTGTCTACTGATGCCAAGAAGCAAGCAAGGTTCCGTAAGGGACTTAGTCCTGAGCTTCGCCGTGACCTCCGTCTGCATGAGTGCACATCTTTTCAGAAACTTGTCAACAAAGCCATCAGTGCTGAAACTGGTCAGACTGACTATGACGCAACACGCAAGCATGGCCGTGACATGGGTTCCTCGTCCGGTGCTGGTCCTCAGAAGCGCCGCGTGTGGGTGCCCAACACCACCCTGCCACCCAGGTTCACACTGAGGCCATCTTTCCAGGCGCCTCGCCCTGTTCAACAGTCTGCACCGGCCAAGCCCTATGGGGGTCCAACCAACAATGCTCCTCCACATACCAGTTCCGTGACTTGTTTCAAGTGTGGGGAATCTGGCCACTATATGCGTGAGTGTCCCCAGACCAACCCCAACCAATCTGCTAAAGCTGTTGGCCGTGGCAAGCCGACAGGGAAAGTGTTCCACGCCAAGCCGGCCACCGCCTCACGTGGCCATGTCAACTGTATCTCGGCCGAAGAAGCTCAAGAGGATCCCAACGTCGTTCTCGGTACGCTCCTTGTTAATTGCCACCCGGCATCTGTTCTTTTCGATACAGGAGCCTCTCATTCATTTATATCCGAGAACTATGCTCGTTTGCATAACACTGCATTCTGTGACATGCCATCCACTATGGAAATTTCTACTCCCGGGTCTAGATGGCAGACCTCTAGGGTAAGTTATGGAAATGAAATCCAAGTCGACAGACTTGTTTTTCTTGCATCATTGATAGCCCTTAAATCTTCAGATATTAATATCATTCTGGGTATGGACTGGATGTCGGCTCATCATGCCCAAATTGATTGCTTCTCTAGGACTGTTCAACTCACCCATCCTTCGGGGAAGATAGTCAATGTCTTAACCCGAATAGCCAAGCGACAATTATATTCTCTTAACGCCAGCCCTTTGCCAGATCTTGAGGACGTTCCGGTAGTCCGTGACTTCCCGGATGTCTTCCCAGAGGAATTGCCAGGTGTTCCACCTGACAGGGATGTTGAGTTCGTAATAGACCTCATCCCAGGAACCGTTCCGATTGCTAGAAGACCTTATAAGATGGCACCACTAGAACTAGCCGAGCTTAAGAAACAACTCGATGAGTCCTTGAAAAAGGGTTTCATCCGCCCTAGTTCATCTCCGTGGGCTTGCCCCGTCCTATTCGTCAAGAAGAAGGATGGTACGGACCGGATGGTTGTAGATTACCGACCTGTCAATTTGGTCACAATCAAGAACAAATATCCGCTCCCCAGGATCAACGACCTGTATGATCAGCTCGCTGGATCCTCAGTCTTCTCCAAGATGGATTTGAGGTTGGGCTACCATCAAATCAAAATCAGAAACGGGGACATTCCTAAAATGGCCTTTGTTACTCGTTATGGCCAATACGAGTACACCGTCATGTCCTTCGGCTTAACCAACGCTCCAGCCACCTTCTCTCGGTTAATGAACTCAATCTTCATGGAGTATTTGGATAAATTCGTCGTAGTTTATCTCGATGATATACTCATCTACTCCAAGAACGAGGAAGAACATGCCGAACATCTAAGGCTAGTGTTGAAGAAACTTCGAGAGCACCGCCTTTATGCCAAGTTTTCCAAATGTGAATTTTGGTTGTCAGAAGTGACCTATCTGGGTCATGTAATATCTGGTAAAGGTATTGCTGTTAACCCTGAGCGAGTTCAAGCCGTCCTTAATTGGACTCCACCCGAATCGGTCAAGCAAGTTCGGAGTTTTCTGGGCTTAGCGAGCTATTGTCGTCGCTTTGTCGAGAACTTCTCCAAGGTTGCTAAACCTCTAACCGAACTCCTCAAGAAAGATAAGAAGTTCGAATGGACTCCACAATGTGAGCACAGCTTTCAGGAACTGAAAAGACGCCTGACCTCTGCTCCCGTACTGGTACCGCCAGACTTCTCCAAGGACTTTGTTATCTACTGCGACGCCTCACGACAAGGACTAGGTTGCATTCTCATGCAAGATCGACACGTAATTGCCTACGCTTCACGGCAATTGCACCCACATGAGGAGAATTATCCTACTCATGATCTAGAGCTTGCAGCCGTAGTCTATGCACTTAAGACCTGGCGACATTACCTCCTCGGTAATCGTTGCGAAATATTCACTGATCACCAAAGTCTGAAGTACATTTTCACCCAACCGGATTTGAATCTCAGGCAAAGACGTTGGGTTGAGTTGATCACAGACTTCGATTTAGGAATAACCTACACCCCAGGGAAAGCCAACGTCATGGCTGATGCGCTAAGTCGTAAATCTTATTGTAACAACCTGATGTTACAACAAAGTCAACCGCTTCTCCATGAGGAATTTCGGAAGCTTAACCTTCACATTGTTCCTCAAGGTTTTCTTTCCACCTTGGTAGCAAAACCTACTCTTACGGATCAAATCATCGCTGCCCAAAAGCGAGATAAGGGGATATCTAAAATCAAAGAGAACATTGCTAGCGGAGGTGCTAGTTGTTTCTCCACAAATGATCATGGTGTTGTGTACTTTGAGAACCGTCTAGTGGTTCCCAAGAACCAGCATCTACGGCAGTTGATCCTTAAGGAAGCTCATGAATCCCCTCTCACCATTCATCCCGGTAGTACTAAGATGTATCAGGACCTACGCCAGAGGTTCTGGTGGACTAGGATGAAGAGAGAAATTGCTCAGTATATTGCTAATTGCGACGTCTGTCATCGTGTAAAAGCAGAGCATCAACGGCCTGCTGGCACCCTTCAACCCTTAGCTATTCCTGAATGGAAATGGGATAAAATTGGTATGGATTTCATTACCGGTTTTCCCAGGACCAAGAGAGGGAATAATGCTATCTTCGTCGTTGTCGATCGTCTTTCCAAAGTAGCCCATTTCTTACCTGTTCGTGAGAGTATAACCGCTAGTCAACTGGCCGACTTATACATCTCCCGTATAGTGTCTCTCCATGGTGTTCCTTTGGAAATTAACTCGGATCGAGGAAGTCTTTTCACCTCTCGATTTTGGGAAAGTTTCCAAAATGCTATGGGAACCCGTCTCTCCTTTAGCACCGCTTTCCACCCTCAGTCGAGTGGTCAAGTGGAACGCGTCAACCAGATTCTAGAAGACATGCTTCGAGCCTCTGTTATCTCATTCGGAATGAACTAGGAGAAGTGCCTTCCATTTGCCGAATTCGCTTACAACAACAGTTATCAGTCTAGCTTGGGTAAAGCCCCTTTTGAAGTTCTCTATGGACGACGGTGTCGAACACCCCTTAACTGGTCAGAGACCGGGGAAAGACAATTCTTTGGCCCGGATATGATTCAGGAAGCAGAAGAACAAGTTCGTATCGTTCGTGAAAAGTTGAAAACAGCCCAATCTCGTCAAAAGAGTCAATATGACCGAAAACATAAGGCTATGACTTTCGAGGTTGACGAGAAGGCTTATCTTCGGGTCACCCCTCTGAAGGGAACCCATCGTTTCGGTATCAAAGGCAAATTGGCTCCTCGTTACATTGGACCTTTTCGCATTCTTGCCAAACGAGGAGAAGTTGCCTACCAGTTGGAACTACCTCCGCACCTCTCCAGAGTCCACGATGTCTTCCACGTTTCTCAACTCAGGTGTTGCTTCTCGGATCCTATCCGTGGAGTGGACCACGAAACGCTTGATCTCCAAGATAATCTTACATATCGAGAGTACCCCATTCGTATCCTCGATCAGGACGAACGTACCACCCGACGTCATAACATCAAGTTTCTCAAAGTACAATGGTCGCACCATTCTGAGGATGAAGCAACTTGGGAAAGGGAGGATCGTCTTCGACTCGAGTATCCCGCCTTCTTCCCGGAGGAACCCAAATCTCGGGACGAGATTCTTTTGAGTGGGGGTGAGTTGTCACACCCTAGCTAGTCATGCATCAGAGTGTGTGCATCATGTTTAAAATTCCATTTAATTTGAAATGGGGATTTGTGAAACCCTCAGAATCATTTTTGAAAATGACCCAAATAACAATTTCTCCAAAAGGGTCCAAGAAAATGCTCATGTTGCTCTCTGAAAATATTGGACAGAGATAAAAATCAAACCAATATTTTTAAGAGCTCATAGGTATTTATTTTGGGCATTTGGAATTAATGCATAAATATTTGCATTGGAAATATATTAGTTATATATATTAATATATGTCCAAAAATTATGCCACCTGTTGGGGAGCTCTGGAATAATATATCTAGCTCCTGCAAAAATTGGCATAAGGTTATAAAATGATTTAATATTTTATTTAAATCAAAACAAATGACAGAAATTAGAAAAACAAAAATAAATAAAAGGAGAAGCTTACCTGGGCTCCTCCCTGTGCGGCCCAGCAGTAGCTGTCCGGCCCAGCCAGCAGGCGGCCCAGCCCGCCTCCTCCTCTGTCGTCTTCGTCCTCGACAGAGGGAGGGGAGTGTGCCCGGCGCGCGCGCGCGCCACCGCGCCACGCCACCAGCTCGCCTGCCTGCCTGCCCCTCCCCTCCTCGTCTGGATGGCCTGGAACGACGCCACGCCCCCCCGTACTCTCTCACTCTCCCTCGGTTCTTCCTCTCCTCTCCCTCGCTCTCTCTCTCCCGTGTTCGAACGCACCCGTCGCCGCCGTTCGCCATAGCCGCCGCCACCGGCCTCCCCTCGCCTCCCCGACACGCTCCCCAGCTCCGCCGCGACCCCCTCTACCTCCTCGTCAAGCCACAAGACGCCGGACGCCCTGTGGAGCCGCCGTCGCCATCGTCTTCCTCCTCGGGCTCCGACCACCATCGCCGTCGATTCGCCGTCTCCAGCGCGTCCCTGAGCCCGCTTCGACGCCCACTGCAACCGCGGTGAGCTCCGCCACCGTTTCCCCCTCTTTTCCCCCTCGTTCCCGCGCCGTAACCCCGTTTCCCACCACGGCCGAACCTCCGCCGTCGCCGAGCTCGCCGTCGACGCAGCTCCGGTGACCATTTGGTCACCCCGGCGAGTCCAACGAGTCCGTAAGGCCCCGTAGAGCATCCCTAGCGCCTTGCTTCGCTCGCCTTCGAGCTCCAACCACGTTCCCGTGCACGACCGAACCCCGGCGGCCGCAGCCGAGCTCGCCGCCGTCGACTCCGGCCACCCCAGGCCCAGCCACGGCCACCGCCCGACGCGCCATCGAGCTGGCTTTCCAACGCACCTAGCCGCACGCCGTTTGGAGCACCACAGAGGAATCCCGAGGCACTGGTACGCCGCGGACCTCGCCGGCGACTAACCGCCGGCGGGTTTGACCTGTTTGACCTGGGGTTTGACCACCCCAGAGTCACTGACGCGTGGGCCCCGTCGGCCAGGTGGTTAGATGAGCGCTAATCACTGTTAATTAACCCCCCCTGACACTGACCAGTGGGCCCCAGCGCCACTAACCCTTAATTAGGATTAAATTAACCCCTGTTTAACCCCCCTGTCACTGACGTGTGGGCCCCACACGTCAGGTTTGACCCCAGCCAGCCGCAGTTGACCGCTGACGTCATGCTGACGTCATGCTGGCGCAATATATATATTTCTGGATTTAATTAAATCAGGAAATTCCAGAATATTATTTAAACTTCAAAAATTCATAACTTTTATTCTGTAACTCCAAATCAGGCAAATTATATATGAAAAATGATCAGAAAAATCCAATCTATCCATCTGTACTATTTTCATGCATGACTAAACAAGTTAACTTGATGTTTAATGCAGAACAAGGAAAAGCACTTTAAAAGGCCATGTTTGAGTTTGAATTTTAATCTTTGATTCAAATTGGTTCAAACCCTTCTGGTCTTAGTTGCATTAGCCCAACACACTCATATTGCCATGTTTCATGCATGCATCATATTGTTGCACATTGTTTGGTGATGGTTGTGTATCGGTGTCCTTTGCGACAGGTTCTGCCTCCGAGGAGTACCATGATTACCCTAACGAAGAACTGTATCAGTGCATCGACCCATCAGGCAAGCAACCAACCATTTGATCATATCGATACAATCCCATGTTCTCGCTCCTGCTCTCTTTTACTGCATTAAGACAACGCGTTTCAAACTACTGTGTGCTACGGTAGTTGAACCCATTTCCTCTGCATGACCTGTCATTGCCACAGTAACTAGATGAAACCCACTAGCATGTGTAGGAGTTGTATGAGCCATATGTATGTGTTGTTCCTACCTTGCTATGCCTGCTATTCTTAGAGTCGTGTCAGGTCTAGTTCATCTGGGTGATGGGCTAGAGTGAAATGATTATGTCGGTAATGAGAGTGGTGTGGTGAACACGATTTGGTAAAGGTATCGATGAGAGGCCATGTAGGAGTACATGGTGGGTTGTTTCATTGAAGCCGACCTTAAGCACTGAGATCTGTATGTGTGATTTAAGATACAGCTACTACCATGCATTGGGCCCAAAACCAATGGACCCTCTCGGCTTCTTATTCACCCTAGTTCTCCGTCCAGGAGTTGCAAGTAGTTTCTGGTGTTTGTAGCCTACTGGAGGCCGTGGACAGCGCTGACCGTAGGGGTGGGCTGTGATGCGGTAGGTACGTGGCCGGGTGTACCGAATACCCGTTAGGTATCTCGGGAACCCTGTTCACATCGTTCGGGGCCTTATGGGAAACCTCGGCCGGACTCCCTGCGGATGGAACCTGAATAGGCGATAAACCTGGACTGGAGGCTTAGGTGATTAGGTAGGTCGTGGCCGACACCCACGTTGGGCTTCCGCTTGAAGGTTGCCGAGTACATGTCGTGTAAACGACGGTAAGTGGTGAGAGCGTGTATGAAAAAGTACACCCCTGCAGGGTTAACATGATCTATTCGAATAGCCGCGTCCGCGGTAAAGGACTACTTGGTTGCCTATACAGTTCATAGACAAGTAAATGGAAACTGCTAAAAGCCTCAAGATAAGTGTGAGTGCCGAGGATGGCTCTTCCATAGGGAGACGGAGGTGGATCCTCGGTAGTGTATTGAAGTGGTGAGTAGTGGACTCGTGTGCACAAAACCATTTCAAGTTGGAGTATCGTAGAATAGTCTAGCCAAGAGTCAAAGCTGGCTTGCTGCAATAACTCCACCAACCCTTCTTGATAATATGCATGTATGTAGGATCTGATGTAAGTCTTGCTGAGTACCTTTGTACTCATGTTGCTATAATTTACATTTTACAGAAGACGCTGCAACCCCTTCTGATGGGTTCTATGTAGACGTTGACATCAACGAGTAGGCTAAAGGCCCAGGTGGTGACCCTGAGCTTGTGAAGGACCATGTAGTATAGCTAGGCTTTCCAAGTCTCTTTTATTTTACTAGTTGTCTGTACTCAGACAAGTTACTTCCGCTGCTGGTTTGTATGACTGTATGACTTGAATGTTGGGTCGTGAGACCCGTACCTTTGTGTATGCTATGTATGGCTCACTGAGCCTTAAATAAAGTACTTGTGTCGTAGAGTCATGTTGTGATGCTTCGTTGTATTTGCACATATCGAGCATATTGTGTGTATGATTGAAATGCTTGGTATGTGTGGGATCTGACTACCTAGTTGTTTATCTTTAGTAGCCTCTCTTACCGGGAAATGTCTCCTAGTGTTACCGCTGAGCCATGGTAGCTTGCTACTGCTCTGGAACACTTAGGCTGGTCGGCATGTGTCCTTCTTCGTTCCTGTGTCTGTCCCTTCGGGGAAATGTCACGCATTGAGTACCGGAGTCCTGTTAGCCCGCTACAGCCCGGTTTACCGGAGTCCTGCTAGCCCAGTGCTACAGCCCGGACCCACTTGCTGATGACCGACACGTTCGAAGCTGGGTCATGGATGCCTGTCCCTGTAAGTCTGTGCCACTTTGGGTTTACGACTAGTCATGTCAGCCCGGGCTCCTTATCATATGGATGCTAGCGACACTATCATATACGTGAGCCAAAAGGCGCAAACGGTCCCGGGCAAAGGTAAGGCGACACCCGTGGGGATACCGTGCGTGAGGCCGCAAAGTGATATGAGGTGTTACCGGCTAGATCAATGTGACATCGAGTCGGGGTCCTGACAGTCATACACACCATGCAAGGTTTAGTACAGGACCAAACAAAGTACTACTACGGTGAAAGGAAGATTACATCTCTTCGGAGGCATTCCAAGCTCCTATACATTATTTTTCCTACACCTCCGGAATAGATACACACTAAGTCATATTCCACGGGTCACGCAGGACGGTGGAAATACAACTATTACAATACTAGTGAAACTACTACTAACTCAGACATCTCCGTAGTAGTTCTCATAGAAGTCTCCTCCATAGCCTGGAAGTTCAACGTGAGCATCCAGAAACAGACGGTCCTGAGGAACCTGTGGACCATAGGGGCTAGGGTAAGGTCTTGGACCAACAAACGGTTGCCTACGGGGACCATGGGGTGGGGTAATGCCTCCCACATCACGCCAATCCATCATGTCTGGCAGAGCAGATCTAACAGGATACAGATCTCTCATATCCATATATCCAGCTTGCACAGCCGGTGCAAACCGAGTCAATGTGGCCCAATGATCGGCACGGGTGTTGAAAAGCTCCAGTCTCAAGGCCCGATTCTCTCGGTCCTTATCCTCGAGCATCTCGGCAGGTGGTGCGAGTTAGTGGGTCCTCCTCAGTAGAGTCAGCATAGATAGCCCAGAGATACCCCTGCGCTCCAGGGAGTGAAGCTGGCATATACCGGAAGTCGGTGTTCCGAAGCAGGCCAGTCCTGACTCGCATGATGGTCATCATAGAGTAGGGAGCATCTTGCACGACCATCTCAATACTAAACCCGAGTCCATACGATTAGTGGAGGGGCTCGGTAGAACCAGGATAAGAGGGAAATATCCTGACAGTGCAGAGATACTGGCTTTGATTAATGTCTCGAAACTGCTCTTCGACCGTGTATTCGGGATACCAACGGTAACCCGCCTCGATCATTACCCGGACTAACATAGCCGTATGACCGGACACATCGATGCACCGGGTCAGGCGAACCACTTGGTTTTGATCACGAGTGGCCATCTAAAAGCACAACCACAATGCAAAGGCATTAGAATTTCTAGCAGAATTTGGACAGCATAACGGTTGTAAATGCTCAAGAAGGATTTTGAGACATTTAGCAAAGAATTGCATAGACACTCAACAATATCATATCAAGGTTCTGGGTCCAACTTAACAGTATAACAGGGTAGTAGAGCTGAACTAGGCTTGTAATCATCAAACCTATATGGTACTACAGATTACTAACACGTGAACCTGATAGAGAGAAAGATCCTAATCCTTAACCCCCGGTGGAAGAATGGACTGACTCAGATCAGAATGCCATGAGGTAAAGGAGTAAAAAGAGCCTTACGTACCATCCCACAATCAATTCCCCTACATATAACTAAAGCATTTCTAGACTCAACATCGACCAGTTTGGCTTGGAGAACCTACAGGCAGTCCGGCTCTGATGCCAACGCTGTCAGGACCCCGACTCAATGTCACATCGATCTAGCCTATAACACCTCATATCACTTTGCGGCCTCACGCACGGTATTCCCACGGGTGTCGCCTTACCTTCGCCCGGGACCGTTTGCGCCTTTTGGCACACGTATATGATAGTGTCGCTAGCATCCATATGATAAGGAGCCCGGGCTGACATGGCTAGTCGTAAACCCAAAGTGGCACAGACTTACAGGGACAGACATCCATGACCTAGCATCGAACGAGTCGGTCATCAGCAAGTGAATCCGGGCTGTAGCACTGGGCTAGCAGGACTCCGGTAAACCGGGCTGCAGCGGGCTAACAGGACTCGGGTATTCATTGCGTGACATTTCCCCGAAGGGACAGACACAGGAACGAAGAAGGACACATGCCGGCCAGCCTAAGTGTTCCGGAGTAGTAGCAAGCTCCCATGGCTCACTGGAAGCACTGGGAGACATTTCCCGGTAAGAGGGGCTACTAAAGATAAACAACTAGATAGTCAGATCCCACACATACCAAGCATTTCAATCATACACACAATATGCTCGATATGTGCAAATACAACAAGGCATCACAACATGACTCTACAACACAAGTTCTTTATATAAAGGCTCAGAGAGCCATACATAGCATACACACAAGTATGGGTTACATGACCCACATTCAAGTCATACAAGCATACAAGCCAACAGCGGAAGTGTCTTGTCTGAGTACAGACAACTAGTAAAATAAAAGAGGCTTGGGTAAGCCTAGCTGTAGTACATGGTCCTTCACAAGCTCAGGGTCACCACCTGGGCCTCAGTCTACTCATCGATGTCAACATCTATGAAGAACCTGTCAGAAGGGTTTGTAGCATCTTCTGAAAATGTAAATTAAAGTAACATGAGTACAAAGGTACACAGCAAGACTTACATCAGATCCTACATACATGCACATTATCAAGAAGGGTTGGTGGAGTTATTGCAGCAAGCCAGCTTTGAGTCTTGGCTAAACTATCCTACGAGACTCCAACTTGAAATAGTTTTGTGCACACGAGTCCACTACTCACCACTTCAATACACTATCGAGGATCCACCTCCGTCTTCCCACGGAAGAGCCATCCTCGGCACTCACGCTTATCTTGGGGCTTTTAGTAGTTTCCATTTACTTGTCTATGAACTGTATAGGCAACCAAGTAGTCCTTTACCGCGGACGCGGCTATTCGAATAGATTATGTTAACCCTGCAGGGGTTTATGTCAGGACCCCGACTCAATGCCACATCGATCTAGCATGTAGCACCTCATATCACTTTGCGGCCTCAAGCACGGTATCCCCACGGGTGTCGCCTTACCTTTGCCCGGGACCGTTTGCGCCTTTTGGCACACGGATATGACAGTGTCGCTAGCATCCATATGATAAGGAGCCCGGGCTGACATGGCTAGTCGTAAACCCAAAGTGGCACTAACTTACAGGGACAGGCATCCATGACCCAGCATCGAACGTGTCGGTCATCAGCGAGTGAATCCAGGCTGTAGCACTGGGCTAACAGGACTCTAGTGAACCGGGCTGTAGCGGGCTAACAGGACTCCGGTATTCATCGCGTGACATTTCCCCGAAGGGACAGACACAGGAACGAAGAAGGACACATGCCGGACAGCCTAAGTGTTCCGGAGCAGTAGCAAGCTACTAGGGCTCAGTGGAAGCACTAGGAGACATTTCCCGGTAAGAGAGACTACTAAGGATAAACAACTAGATAGTCAGATCCCACACATAGCAATACACATTACACGTACGCATAACATGCAAGTATGTGCTGTATAACATGGCATCACAGCATAACTCAACAACTCATATAGGTAAAGGCTTAGAAGAGCCATCATAGCATTAATTACAAACAGGGGTCACATGACCCAACATTCAGAGCAATCAAGCAACAAGCGGAAGCATTACATGTCTGAGTACAGACATCTAAAAATGAAAAAGGCTGAAAGCCTGACTATCTACAACGTCCGATCAAGATCGTAGCTGAGGTACAAGCTACTCGTCGAAGTCCACAAGACACTAGTAAGATCGAAGTCTCCGCTGCAAAAACATAAATAAAGCAACATGAGTACAAAGGTACTCAGCAAGACTTACATCAGATCCTATCATACATGCATTTGTATCAAGAGGGTAATGTGGGGTTTAGTTGCAGCAAGCCAGCTTTGACTCTGTGGCTATCCTGTTCTACGACTACCAGAAACTCTTGAGATGATATGGCGCACACGAGTCCACTAATCACCACATAATACACTACTATGGATTCATCCCCGTCTCCCTACGAGAAAGCCATCCATAGCACTCACACTTGTCTTGAGCATTTTAGAGTATCCACTTCAAGTTGTCTATGTACCATGTAAGCATCCAAGAAGTCCATAACCGCGGACCCGGGTATTCGAATAGATCATGTTAACCCTGCAGGGGTGTACTTCTTCACACACGCTCTCGCCACTTACCGCCATGTACACGTCATGTATCTCGGCAACCTTCAAGCGGAAGCCTGGCGAGGGTGTCGGCCACGACCTGACTAACCACACAAGACTCTAGTCCAGGTTTATCGCCTATTCGGGTTCCATCCGCAAGGAGATCCGGCCGGGGTGTCGCTCACGGCCCCAAACGATGTGAGCAGGGTTCCCGAGCCCACCAACCGGGTGCCACTCGGTACACCGGGCCACGTGTGCCTAGTCTGCCCCAAGCCCACCCTGCCGGGTGCCACTTGGTAGAAAAATAGCACTACCTACAAACACCAGAAACTAGTTGCGACTCCTGGACAGAGACCAAGTTGGTTAATAAGTCGAGAGAGTCAATTAAGGATCCCAATGTGTGGTAGTATCGAGTCATTGGACAACATGCATAGAACTTAGTGCTTAAGGACGGTTCCAGTGAGACAACCCACCATGTACTCCTACATGGCCTCTCACCGCTACCTTTACCAAATCGTGTTCACGCACTTCAATTCTCAGCACCAGAACATATCGTAACACTCCAATTCATTCCCAATGAACTAGACCTGACACAACTCTAAGCAATAGCAGGCATAGCATGGTAGGAACACAACATGGCCCAATCAACTCCTACACATGCTAGTGGGTTTCAACTATTTACTGTGGCAATGACAGGTCATGCAGAGGAATGGGTTCAACTACCGCAGCACAAAGTAGCAGATGAATCATTGTTGTCCTAATGCAATGACTGAGAGCAGGAGCGAGAGAGTAGGATTGTATCGGAATGAACAAGGGGGTTTGCTTGCCTGGTAAATCAACAAGGGAGGCACTGCTTCATAGACAGGCACTCTGGAACGGACTCCGGAGCAGGACCTATCGAGAAGGAACAGTGTCGGCAATCAATACACAAACATCTGCAACAATATGATGCATGAACATGGCATGAAGATGTGATGTTGTTTGAGCTAATGCAACTAGTATTCATTTGGTTTGAAGTCCATTTGAACCAAAAGCTCAAATGCAATTCTAAATTAAGTCTCTTAATATGTCATAATGTGTTTTCTCATATTCAGCATGTATAAGTTGGTTTGTCATGCATGAAACTAGTACAAATGGATAGATTGCATTTTTCTGATAATTTTTCATATATAAATTATTTCAATCTGAGCTACGGTTGAATTGATATGAATTTTTGAAGTTTAAATCAATTTCTGGAATTTCCTGATTTATTATAATTCCAGAAAATATATATTGCGTCAGCATTGAGTAAGCATGACGTCAGCAAGTCAACTGCGGCTGACTGGGTCAAACCTGACGTGTGGGGTCCACACGTCAGTGACAGGGGGTTAAACAGGGTTAGTTTAATCCTAATTAAAAAGGTTAGTGGCGCTGGGGCCCACTGTGAGTGTCATGGTTAAATAACAGAGGTTAATTAAATTTAAACTAATCCTAAACTAGAATTAGCAGGGACGGGCCCCACTTGTCATTGAGCCAGGGGAGGTCAAACCCCCTGGTCAACTGGGGCTAACACGCCGGCGTTTAGCCGCCGGCGGCAGCAAACGCGGCGGAGGGCGTGGGATTGCCACTCCGGCGCCCAATCGAGCAGCGGAGGGCACGCGCGGGAAGCTGGGGCTCGCGCGCATCCACTGGTGCCCTCCGTTTCACTGGAGACGGCCTAAATCGACAGCGGCGACCACTTGGGCGGCGGCCGGAGTTCGGGCGCGAGCGGGATCGGGCTGCGGGGCACGGGGAGGCCACCTGAGGGGCTCGGTGGCACCCTCGTGGCACCGGGAGCATGATGGGGTGCTCGGTTGCAAGCTGCGGTGGCCAGGGCGACGGCGGCGACATGAACGGTGGCAGGAAGCTTCGGCCGTGGTGGGGAGGAGGGCTACGGCGAGCGGGCAGCTAAATGGAGAGAGGGGAGCGGTGGCGGAGCTCACCGCGGTTGCAGCGGGCGTCGAAACGGGCTCGGGGACGTCCTGCGTGCGGCCAATCGACGGCGGTGGTGGTCGGAGCCCGAGGTGGAAGACGACGGCGACGGTGGCTCCACAGGGCGTCCGGCGTCTTGTGGCTTGACGGAGGAGACGAGGAAGTCGTGGCGGAGCTTCTGCGTGTGTCGGATAGGCGAGGGGAGGCCGGTGGCCGCGGCAACAGCGAGCGGCAGCGGTGATGGCGCTCGGGTGTGCGAGGGAGAGAGCAGGTGGAGAGAAGGAGGGCGAGGGAGAGTGCGAGAGAGGTCGGGGTGGCTGCGTGCTGTCTCCCGGGCGTCCAGACGAGGGGGGGGAGAGGGCAGGCAGGCAGAGAGG
>NC_041381.1:234791520-234841839 GCF_002162155.2 Triticum dicoccoides | reverse complement strand
CGGGGAGGAAGACGACAGAGGGGGGGGGGGGCAGGTGGGCTGGGCCGGCGCTGGCTGCTGGGTCGGCCAGGCCGCACAGGGAGGAGGCCCAGGTAAGTTTCTCCTTTTTATTTCTTTTCTAAATTTTCTGACATATGTTTTGATTTAATTAAAATATTAAATCATTTTATTACCTTATGCCAATTTTGCCGGAGCTAACTATATTATTCCAAAGCTCCTCAGCAGGTGGCATAATTTTTGGACCATATTTTATATATATAACAATATATATCCAAGGCAAATAATTATCGGATTAATCCAAATGGCCAAAATTAAATACTTATGAGATCCTAAAAATATTGGTTTGATTTTTATCTCTGCCCAATATTTTCAGAGAGCAACATGAGCATTTTCTTGGACCCTTTTGGAGAAATTTTTATTTGGGTCATTTTCAAAAAATGATTCTGAGGGTTCCACCAATCCTCATTTCAAATTTAAATGAAATTTAAACATGATGCACAAATGACTAGCTAGTCTAGGTCATACCAGACTAGGGATGTGACAACTCGCCCCCACTTGAAAGAATCTCGTCCCGAGATTCAGGGGTCGACGGAAAGAAAGCGGGGTACTCTAGTCGAGGACGATCTTCTCGCTCCCAAGTAGCTTCTCTCTCGGAATGATGAGACCACTGAACTTTGAGAAACTTGATGTTCTGACGTCGGGTAACACGCTCTGCTTGATCAAGAATGCGAACCGGGTACTCTCGGTAGGTGAGGTTATCTTGGAGATCAAGCGTTTTGTGGTCCACTCCGCGGATAGGATCCGAGAAGCAACGCCTGAGTTGAGAGACGTGGAAGACATCATGAACTCGAGAAAGATTTGGGGGTAGTTCCAACTGGTAGGCAACCTCTCCTCGTTTAGCGAGAATGCGAAAGGGACCAATGTAACGAGGAGCCAACTTGCCCTTGATACCGAAACGATGGGTACCCTTCAAAGGAGTAACCCGAAGGTAAGCTTGGTCGCCAATTTCATAAGTCATATCCTTATGATGACGATCGTACTGGCTTTTTTGACGAGACTGGGCTGTTTTCAAATTCTCACGAATGATGCGAACTTGCTCTTCTGCCTCCTGGATCATGTCCAGTCCAAAGAATTGTCTTTCACCGGTTTCTGACTAGTTCAAAGGTGTTCGACATCTTCGTCCATAGAGAACTTCAAAAGGAGCTTTTTTGAGACTGGATTGATAGCTATTGTTATAAGCAAACTCGGCAAAAGGAAGACATTTCTCCCAATCCATACCGAATGAGATAACGCAAGCTCTAAGCATGTCTTCGAGAATTTGGTTGACCCGTTCCACCTGACCACTTGACTGAGGGTGGAAAGCGGTACTGAAGGAAAGATGGGTTCCCATGGCAGTTTGGAAACTCTCCCAGAAATGAGAAGTGAAAAGACTACCACGGTCTGAATTGATCTCTAGTGGAACACCATGAAGTGACACTATTCGAGAAATGTATAAGTCAGCAAGCTGACTAGCAGTGATACTCTCTCGAACAGGAAGGAAGTGAGCCACTTTGGAAAGACGATCAACGACTACGAAGATAGCGTTATTCCCTCTCTTAGTCCTGGGAAAGCCGGTGATGAAGTCCATACCAACTTTATCCCATTTCCATCCAAGAATAGCTAAAGGCTGAAGGGTGCCAGCAGGTCTTTGATGCTCTGCCTTAACGCGATGACAAACGTCACATCTAGCAATGAACTCAGTGATTTCTCTCTTCATCCTAGTCCACCAGAACCTTTGGCGTAGGTCCTGATACGTCTTAGTACTACCGGGATGAATCGTGAGAGGAGATTCATGCGCCTCCTTGAGAATCAATTGTCGAAGATGTTGCTTCTTGTGGACCACCAGGCGGTTTCCAAAGAAAACAACACCTCGAGCATCAACAGAGAAACTACCAGCAACTCCCTTCTTAACGTTATCCTTGATACGAGAAATACCCGTATCATATTGCTGGCTAGTTATGATCTGATCCTCAAGAGTAGGTTTCGCCACCAAGGTAGAAAGGAATCCGTGAGGAGCAATGTGAAGGTTAAGCTTACAGAATTCCTCATGGAGAAGGGGTTGGCCTTGCTGCAACATGAGATTGTTGCAATAGGATTTACGGCTTAACGCATCAGCCATGACATTGGCTTTGCCTGGGGTGTAGGTAATCCCTAGATCATAATCTGTGATTAACTCCAACCAACGTCTTTGCCTAAGGTTCAGATCCGGTTGGGTGAAGATATACTTGAGACTCTGGTGATCAGTGTAGATTTCGCAACGTTTACCAAGAAGGTAATGTTGCCAGGTCTTGAGTGCATAGACTACGACTGCAAGCTCTAGATCATGAGTAGGATAATTATCCTCATGTGGATGCAACTGTCGAGATGCATAGGCAATCACATGACGATCCTGCATAAGAATGCAACCTAGTCCCTGTAGTGAGGCGTCACAATAGATAACAAAGTCCTTTGTGAAATCCGGTGGCACAAGTATGGGAGCAGAAGTCAGGCGTCTTTTCAGTTCCTGAAAACTGTACTCACACTGTGGGGACCACTCGAACTTTTTATCTTTCTTGAGAAGTTCCGTGAGGGGTTTGGCTACTTTGGAGAAGTTTTCAACAAAGCGGCGACAATAGCTGGCTAGACCAAGGAAACTCCTAACTTGTTTGACGGTTTCAGGTGGAGTCCAATCGAGAACAGCCTGAACTCTCTCGGGATTGATAGCAATGCCCTTACCAGAGATTACGTGGCCTAGGTAGATCAGTTCTGGCAACCAAAATTCACACTTGGAGAACTTGGCATAAAGGCGGTGCTCTCTGAGTTTTTCTAACACAAGTCTAAGATGTTCGGCATGCTCTTCCTCGTTCTTCGAGTAAATAAGAATATCATCGAGGTAAACCACGACGAACTTATCTAAGTACTCCATGAAGATCGAGTTCATCAAGCGGGAGAATGTGGCTGGAGCGTTGGTTAGACCAAAGGACATGACGGTGTACTCGTACTGACCATAACGAGTAACAAAGGCTGTCTTGGGAATGTCCCCATTTCTGATTTTAATTTGGTGGTAGCCTAACCTTAATCCATCTTGGAGAAGACTGAGGATCCAGCGAGCTGATCATACAGATCGTTGATCCTGGGGAGCGGATATTTGTTCTTTATCGTGACCAAATTAACGGGACGATAATCTACAACCATCCGGTCCGTACCATCCTTCTTCTTAACAAAGAGGACGGGGCAATCCCAAGGAGAAGAACTAGGACGGATGAAACCCTTTTGCAAGGACTCATCAAGTTGTTTCTTAAGCTCGGCTAGTTCTAAGGGTGCCATCTTGTAAGGTCTTCTGGAGATTGGAGCAGTTCCTGGAATAAGATCTATGACGAACTCTACATCTCTGTCAGGTGGAACACCTGGCAGTTCCTCTGGAAAGACATTCGGAAAGTCACGGACTACCGGGATATCTTCAAGGTCTGGAAGAGGGCTGGCATTAAGAGAATAGAGCTGACGCTTTGCAACTCTAGTGGAGACAGTGACTATCTTGCCAGATGGGTGTGTAAGCTGAACAGATCTTGTGTAACAATCAATCTTGGCATGATGAGCTGTCATCCAGTCCATACCCAAGATGATGCTAATATCTGAGGACTTGAGGGCTACAAGTGATGCAAGGAATACAAGTCTGTCAACAAGGATTTCATTACCATAGCTGATTCTGGTGGTCTGCCATCTAGACCCTGGGGTTTGGATTTCAAGCGGAGTTAGCATATCACAAAATGATATGTCGTGCAAACGAGCATAGCCTTCAGAAATGAAGGAGTGGGATGCTCCAATATCGAATAGAACTGATGCTGGGTGACAATTGACAAGGAGTGTACCAAGAACGACATCCGGATCATCATGAGCGTCTTTAGCTAAGACGTGATGCACATGTCCATGTTTAGTGTGAACTGGCTTGGCTTTGATCGACTTACTCGGCGGCTTAACACAGCCGACAGTCTTCTCGGGCTGGGGTGGAGCATAACTAGTCTGAGAGCAGTCACGTGCATAGTGTCCTGGCTTCCCGCATGTGAAGCATGTCCCTGAGGTTGGACGTGGACCTGCACTAACAAACGGTCTACCAGTAGGCCTGGGTGAAACATATGACTGAGCTGGGGAAGGCACCACATAGGATGGCCTCGGTGTATATCCAGAAGGAAGAGCGGAGTTTGGAACCCAAATCCGGCGCTTCTGGGAACTAGAGCCAGAGGAAGATCCCAAATCACGAGTGTGCTTACGAGACTCCTCGTAAGTGAGCTGAGCTGTCTCTGCATTAATGGCCTTGTTCACAAGGGCTTGGAATGTATCACAATGATGCAGGTGGTGATCACGACGCAACTTGGGGTTGAGACCCTTCCGGAACCTAGCTTGCTTCTTGGCATCCGTGGACACTTCTTCTGTGGCATAGCGAGCGAGGTTCTCAAACTCTCTACTATAAGCATCAACAGCTATCTTATTCTGGGTGAAACTACAGAACTCTTCTCTCTTGCGATCGATGAGGGCTTCAGGAATGTGATGCTCGCGAAAAGCCTCAGTGAAATCCCTCTAGGTAGGAATCTGGCCAGCTGGAAACAAAGCCTCATAGTTCTGCCACCAAAGACTAGCAGGACCTTCCAGGTGGTATGTGGCATAGGTGACCTTGTCATCTTCAGCTACGCTCGCGGAACGCAACTTATGAGTGATGCTACAGAGCCAGTCATCTGCATCGAGTGGCTCGATGGAATGATGAAAGGTGGGTGGGTGCAAACGAATGAAGTCATGAATGGTCGCAGACTTATTGGACTGAGGTGCGGTGTTCTCCTCGATACGTGCCAACAAACGGTTAGACTCACGCTTGTTCCTCTCCATTTCTAACATGAACTCTGTCAACGAAGGTTGATCGGAAGGATCCTCGTCCCTACCATCTCTGTGGTTCTGGCTACGAACAATAGAACTAGATGACATCCTGTGAAACGAAACCAAGGACGGAATCAGCATCAATCTATAGGCTATAGAATGTAGGACAAGGAATTAGTATCACTCGAACTCCTAGGGAAATTTCGGCAGCATAACGACAGTAAAATGCTCAGAATGAGACATCCTACTAAAAACGGGGTGGTAACATACTCATCATCATCACTCAAGGTTCTGAGATAGTGCTAAACAGACTACACCGGAAGTACACGAAAACTGGGGTATGACTCTGATCAACCAATCCTATGGGACTACGGAGTAGTAACACGTGATCCTGATAGACGGAAGAGAAGCCTAGTTCCTTAATCCCGTCGGAAAGATAGGATGACTCAGATCAGAAGGCCATGAGGTAAAGGAGTAAAAGAGCCTTACATTCCTTCCCACAATCAATTCCCTTACATAACTAAAGAATTTCTAGACTCAACTTCGACCAGTATGGCTTGGTAAACCTACAGGCAGTCAGGCTCTGATACCAAAAGCTGTCAGGACCCCGACTCAATGCCACATCGATCTAGCATGTAGCACCTCATATCACTTTGCGGCCTCACGCACGGTATCCCCACGGGTGTCGCCTTACCTTTGCCCGGGACCGTTTGCGCCTTTTGGCACACGGATATGACAGTGTCGCTAGCATCCATATGATAAGGAGCCCGGGCTGACATGGCTAGTCATAAACCCAAAGTGGCACTAACTTACAGGGACAGGCATCCATGACCCAGCATCGAACGTGTCGGTCATCAGCGAGTGAATCCAGGCTGTAGCACTGGGCTAACAGGACTCCGGTGAACCGGGCTGTAGCGGGCTAACAGGACTCCAGTATTCATCGCGTGACATTTCCCTGAAGGGACAGACACAGGAATGAAGAAGGACACATGTCGGCCAGCCTAAGTGTTCCGGAGCAGTAGCAAGCTACCAGGGCTCAGTGGAAGCACTAGGAGACATTTCCCGGTAAGAGAGACTACTAAGGATAAACAACTAGATAGTCAGATCCCACACATAGCAATACACATTACCTGTACGGATAACATGCAAGTATGTGCTGTACAACATGGCATCACAGCATAACTTAACAACTCATATAGGTAAAGGCTCAGAAGAGCCATCATAGCATTAATTACAAACAGGGGTCACATGACCCAACATTCAGAGCAATCAAGCAACAAGCGGAAGCATTACATGTCTGAGTATAGAAATCTAAAAATGAAAAAGGCTGAAAGCCTGACTATCTACAACGTCCAATCAAGATCGTAGCTAAGGTACAAGCTACTCGTCGAAGTCCACAAGACACTAGTAAGACCGAAGTCTCCGCTGCAAAAACATAAATAAAGCAACATGAGTACAAAGGTACTCAGCAAGACTTACATCAGATCCTATCATACATGCATTTCTATCAAGAGGGTAATGTGGGGTTTAGTTGCAGCAAGCCAGCTTTGACTCTGTGGCTATCCTGTTCTACGACTACCAGAAACTCTTGAGGTGATATGGCGCACACGAGTCCACTAATCACCACACAATACACTACTATGGATTCATCCCCGTCTCCCTACGAGAAAGCCATCCATAGCACTCACACTTGTCTTGAGGATTTTAGAGTATCCACTTCAAGTTGTCTATGTACCATGTAAGCATCCAAGAAGTCCATAACCGCGGACCCGGCTATTCGAATAGATCATGTTAACCCTGCAGGGGTGTACTTCTTCACACACGCTCTCGCCACTTACCGCCATGTACACGTCATGTATCTCGGCAACCTTCAAGCGGAAGCCTGGCGAGGGTGTCGGCCACGACCTGACTAACCACACAAGACTCTAGTCCAGGTTTATCACCTATTCGGGTTCCATCCGCAAGGAGATCCGGCCGGGGTGTCGCTCACGGCCCCAAACGATGTGAGCAGGGTTCCCGAGCCCACCAACCGGGTGCCACTCAGTACACCGGGCCACGTGTGCCTAGTCTGCCCCAAGCCCACCCTGTCGGGTGCCACTTGGTAGAAAAATAGCACTACCTACAAACACCAGAAACTAGTTGCGACTCCTGGACAGAGACCAAGTTGGTTAATAAGTTGAGAGAGTCAATTAAGGATCCCAATGTGTGGTAGTATCGAGTCATTAGACGACATGCATAGAACTCAGTGCTTAAGGACGGTTCCAGTGAGACAACCCACCATGTACTCCTACATGGCCTCTCACCGCTACCTTTACCAAATCGTGTTCACGCACTTCAATTCTCAGCACCAGAACATATCGTAACACTCCAATTCATTCCCAATGAACCAGACCTGACACAACTCTAAGCAATAGCAGGCATAGCATGGTAGGAACACAACATGGCTCAATCAACTCCTACACATGCTAGTGGGTTTCAACTATTTATTGTGGCAATGACAGGTCATGCAGAGGAATGGGTTCAACTACCGCAGCACAAAGTAGCAGATGAATCGTTGTTGTCCTAATGCAATAACTGAGAGCAGGAGCGAGAGAGTAGGATTGTATCGGAATGAACAAGGGGGTTTGCTTGCCTGGTAAATCAACAAGGGAGGCACTGCTTCATAGACAGGCACTCTAGAACGGACTCCGGAGCAGGACCTATCGAGAAGGAACAGTGTCGGCAATCAATACACAATCATATGCAACAATATGATGCATGAACATGGCATGAAGATGTGATGTTGTTTGAGCTAATGCAACTAGTATTCATTTGGTTTGAAGTCCATTTGAACCAAAAGCTCAAATGCAATTCTAAATTAAGTCTCTTAATATGTCATAATGTGTTTTCTCATATTCAGCATGTATAAGTTGGTTTGTCATGCATGAAACTAGTACAGATGGATAGATTGCATTTTTCTGATAATTTTTCATATATAAATTATTTCAATCTGAGCTACGGTTGAATTGATATGAATTTTTGAAGTTTAAATCAATTTCTGGAATTTCCTGATTTATTATAATTCCAAAAAATATATATTGCGTCAGCATTGAGTAAGCATGACATCAGCAAGTCAACTGCGGCTGACTGGGTCAAACCTGACGTGTGGGGTCCACACGTCAGTGACAGGGGGTTAAACAGGGTTAGTTTAATCCTAATTAAAAAGGTTAGTGGCGCTGGGGCCCACTGTCAGTGTCATGGTTAAATAACAGAGGTTAATTAAATTTAAACTAATCCTAAACTAGAATTAGCAGGGACGGGCCCCACTTGTCATTGAGCCAGGGGAGGTCAAACCCCCTGGTCAACTGGGGCTAACACGCCGGCGTTTAGCCGCCGGCGGCAGCAAACGCGGCGGAGGGCGCGGGATTGCCACTCCGGCGCCCAATCGAGCAGCGGAGGGCACGCGCGGGAAGCTGGGGCTCGCGCGCATCCACTGGTGCCCTCCGTTTCACCGAAGACGGCCTAAATCGACAGCGGCGACCACTTGGGCGGCGGCCGGAGTTCGAGCGCGAGCGGGATCGGGCTATGGGGCACGGGGAGGCCACCTGAGGGGCTCGGTGGCACCCTCGTGGCACTGGGAGCACGATGGGGTGCTCGGTTGCAAGCTGCGGTGGCCAGGGCGACGGCGGCGACATGAACGGCGGCAGGAAGCTTCGGCCGTGGTGGGGAGGAGGGCTACGGCGAGCGGGCAGCTAAATGGAGAGAGGGGAATGGTGGCGGAGCTCACCGCGGTTGCAGCGGGCGTCGAAACGGGCTCGGGGACGTCCTGCGTGCGGCGAATCGACGGCGGTGGTGGTCGGAGCCCGAGGTGGAAGACGACGGCGACGGCGGCTCCACAGGGCGTCCGGCGTCTTGTGGCTTGACGGAGGAGACGAGGAAGTCGTGGCGGAGCTTCTGCGCGTGTCGGATAGGCGAGGGGAGGCCGGTGGCCGCGGCAACGGCGAGCGGCGGCGGTGATGGCGCTCGGGTGTGCGAGGGAGAGAGCAGGGGGAGAGAAGGAGGGCGAGGGAGAGTGCGAGAGAGGTCGGGGTGGCTGCGTGGCGTCTCCCGGGCGTCCAGACGAGGGGGGCAGAGGGCAGGCAGACAGAGAGGGAGGTGGCGTGGCGCGGCGGAGCGCGCGCGCGTCGGGCACGCGCCCGTCCTCCTGTCGGGGAGGAAGACGACAGAGCGGGGGGGGGGGCAGGTGGGCTGGGCCGGCGCGGGCTGCTGGGCCGGCCAGGCAGCACAGGGAGGAGGCCCAGGTAAGTTTCTCCTTTTTATTTCTTTTCTAAATTTTCTGACATATGTTTTGATTTAATTAAAATATTAAATCATTTTATTACCTTATGCCAATTTTTGCAGGAGCTAACTATATTATTCCAAAGGTCCTCAGCAGGTGGCATAATTTTTGGACCATATTTTATATATATAACAATATATATCCAAGGAAAATAATTATCGGATTAATCCAAATGGCCAAAATTAAATACTTATGAGATCCTAAAAATATTGGTTTGATTTTTATCTCTGCCCAATATTTTCAGAGAGCAACATGAGCATTTTCTTGGACCCTTTTGGAGAAATTTTTATTTGGGTCATTTTCGAAAAATGATTCTGAGGGTTCCACCAATCCTCATTTCAAATTTAAATGAAATTTAAACATGATGCACAAATGACTAGCTAGTCTAGGTCATACCAGACTAGGGATGTGACAGTTTACTTCTTCATACATGGTTCCACCACTTAGCGTCTGCACACGACATGTGCTCGGCAGACTTCAAGCGAAAGCCGACGTGGGTGTAGACCACGACCTACCTAAACACTCCAGTCTCTAGTCCAAGTTTATCGCCTATTCTTGTTCCATCCGTGAGGAGATCCGGCCGAGGTTTCACTCACAGCCCCAAATGATGTGAACAGGGTTCCGAGACACCTAACGGGTGCCCGGTATACCCGGCCACGTACCTACCGCATCACAGCCCACCCCTACGGTCAGCACTGTCCACGGCCTCCAGTAAGCTACAAACACCAGAAACTACTTGCAACTCCTGGACAGAGGACTAGGGTGAATAAGAAGTCGAGCGGGGTCATATTTCAGGGCCCAATGTATGGTAGTAGCTGAATCGTAAATCACACATACAGATCTCAGTGCTTAAGGACGGCTTCAATGAAACAACCCACGATGTACTCCTACATGGCCTCTCATCGATACTTTACCAAATCGTGTTCAACACATCACTCTCATACTGACACGATCATTTCACTCTAGCCCATCACCTAGCTGAACCAGACCTGACACGACTCTAAGCATAGCAGGCATAGCAAGGTAGGAACAACACACACACATGGCTCAATCAACTCCTACACATGCTAGTGGGTTTCATCTAGTTACTGTGGCAATGACAGGTCATGCAGGGGAAATCGGTTCAACTACCGCAGCACACAGCAGTTTGAAACGCGTTGTCTTAATGCAGTAAAAGAGAGTAGGAGCGAGAACATGGGATTGTATCGATATGATCAAATGGTTGGTTGCTTGCCTGATGGGTCGGTGCACTGGTATTGTTCTTCGTTGGGGTAATCACGATACTCCTCAGGGGTAGGACCTGCCGCAGAGAGCACCGAAACACAATCATCACCAAACAATATGCAACAATATGATGCATGCATGAGACATGGCAAAATGAGTGTGTTGGGCTAATGCAACTAAGACCAGATGGGTTTGAATCATTTTGAACCAAAGATTCAAATTTCAAACTAATAAATGGCCCTTTAAAGTGCTTTATCTTGTTCTGCAATAAACAGCACGTTAGCTTGATTTAACATGCATGAAACCAGTACAGATGGATAGATTGGATTTTTCTGATCATTTTTCATATATAACACTTTGCATTTGGAGCTACAGATTAATTTCAATGATTTTTTGAAGTTTGGGTTATTTTTTGGAATTTCCTGTGTAATAATAATTCCAGTAAATAACTTATTGCGTCAGCATTGCGTCAGGATGACGTCAGTGGTCAAAGGGAACAGTCTAGGTCAAACCTGACTAGTGGGTCCCGTGTGTCAGTGTAATTAGTTTAACTAATTATTAGTTAATACTAATCCTAATTAGTTAACAGGGCTCGGCCCCACCTGCCATTGACTCAAGGGGGTCAAACTGGGCCCACCCGTGGTCAAACGAGGGGTCAGCGGGGTCAACTCGCCGGCGTTTAGCCGCCGGCGAGGCTGAACGCGGCGGCGAGAGTGGTTGTGTGCATTTCGGCGACCAAATGAGCGGCGGAGGGCATCTACGTGTAGCTGGGAGCAAGCCGCAGCTCTTGGTGGTGGTGATTGAGCTCGGGGTGGCTGGAAACGTTGCCGGCGACGACCTTGGCGGTCACCGGAGTTTGGATGAGGTCGAACCCGAGGCTACGGGACACGGCGAGGCTCGTGGAGTGGTGCTACGGGTTCCTGCGGGTACGGTGAGTGCGATGGACACGGTGGTGTGGCCGGTGGTTGGCCGGAGACACGTCGGTGACGAGCTCGGCGGCGATGCGTGCGGTGAAGCTTCGTCCGCTCGCTATGGTGCACGAGAGCGAGAGAGGAAAGGGGGAGGAGGTAGCTGGGCTCACGGAGGTCTCGAAGAAGCAGACGGCGCAATCGGGGACGAGCTGGTGCGGCGGCGACGGCGAAGGGGATCTCCGGTGATGGCGGATCGGACGAGGTCGGTGCAGTGGCTTCGGGGCACGCGAGCGCTCGGGGCTCGGCTAGCTCGAAGGTGAGGAGGGCGGCGGAGCTCCTGGACACGGTGGCGCGGCGCGGGGACGACGGAGAGCGCGACTACAGCGACGGTGCGGCTGCGGTGGCGTCGGCCATGGTGAGGGAGAGCGAGGGAGAGGAGCTGAGGGCGAATGGGTGTGTCCACGGGGTTCGGGGTGCGATGTGGAGTTCGTCCAGGCCAGCAGGGCGGCGAGAGGAGGAAGCAGGGCGACGGGCAGCTGCGTGGCGCGCGCTGGTGCCGCCGTCGAGCACCTGCCTGCCTGCCTGGCGAAGGCAAGCAGCTCGCTGGAGCGGCTGCTGGGCTGGGCCGGCAGGTGGGCTTGCCAGGTGGGCGCCAGGTAAGCCTCTGCTCCTCTTTGATTTTTCCTTTTCTATTTTTCTGTAAGTTTGTGGACTTTCTAAAAATACCTAGGCAACTTCAAAAATCACCAAACTGCTTATGGCCACTAACTGGAATATATCCAGCTTGGAACATTTTGGTTTGGGAATATTTGAGCATTTGAAATATTTTATATAATTTAAATGCCCAAGCTCAAATATCTATGATTTAGTTCAAAGGCCTTAGGATGACATAGAAAATTGTGCACCACTTTTGGCAGAGGTTCTAAACCAAGACAAAAATGATGGACATTTTAGAAGGGCATTTCAGGTTCATTGAAAATATTTTTAGTAAACCCTAGTTGGTTTCAGAGGGGCTGGGGGTTCTGTCATCCCCATTTCAAGTTTTTGTTGAATGGAATAAATATGATGCAACACTCTAATGCATGAACTAGCTAGGGTGTGACAACTCACCCCCACTCAAAAGAATCTCGTCCCGAGATTTAGGTTCCTCCGAGAAGAAGGCGGGATACTCAAGTCGAAGGCGATCCTCCCTTTCCCAAGTTGCTTCTTTCTCAGAATGGTGCGACCATTGAACCTTGAGATACTTGATATTATGTCGTCGAGTGGTACGCTCGACTTGATCGAGGATACGAACGGGGTACTCTTGATACGTGAGATTATCTTGAAGATCAAGCGTTTCGTGGTCCACTCCACGGATAGGATCCGAGAAGCAATGCCTGAGTTGAGAAACATGGAAGACATCATGGACTCTGGAGAGATGCGGTGGTAGTTCCAATTGATAGGCAACTTCTCCTTGTTTAGCGAGAATGCGAAAGGGTCCAATGTAACGAGGAGCCAATTTTCCTTTGATACCGAAACGATGGGTTCCCTTCAGAGGAGTAACCCTAAGGTAAGCCTTCTCGTCAACCTCAAAAGTCATAGTCCTATGTTTTCGGTCATATTGACTCTTTTGACGAGATTGGGATGTTTTCAACTTTTCACGAATGATGCGAACTTGCTCTTCTGCTTCCTGGATCATATCCGGGCCAAAGAATTGTCTTTCCCCGGTTTCTGACCAGTTAAGAGGCGTTCGACACCTTCGTCCATAGAGAACTTCAAAAGGGGCTTTACCCAAGCTAGATTGATAGCTGTTGTTATAAGGAAATTCGGCAAATGGAAGGCATTTCTCCCAATCCATTCCGAATGAGATAACAGAAGCTTGAAGCATGTCTTCTAGAATCTGGTTGATGCGTTCTACTTGACCACTTGATTGAGGATCAAAGGCAGTGCTAAAGGAAAGGCGGGTTCCCATAGCATTTTGGAAATTTTCCCAAAATCGAGAGGTGAAGAGACTTCCTCGATCCGAGTTAATTTCCAGTGGAACACCGTGGAGAGACACTATTCGGGAGATGTATAAGTCTGCTAACTGACTAGCGGTTATACTCTCACGAACAGGTAAGAAATGGGCCACTTTGGAAAGACGGTCGATAACGACGAAGATAGCATTATTCCCTCTCTTGGTCCTGGGAAAACCGGTAATGAAGTCCATACCAATTTTGTCCCATTTCCATTCAGGAATAGCTAAGGGTTGAAGGGTGCCAGCAGGCCGTTGATGCTCTGCTTTTACACGACGACAGACGTCGCAACTAGCAACAAACTGAGCAATGTCTCTCTTCATCCTAGTCCACCAAAATCTCTGGCGTAGGTCCTGATACATCTTAGTGCTACCGGGATGAATGGTGAGAGGAGATTCATGAGCTTCCTTCAGGATCAACTGCCGTAAATGTTGGTTCTTGGGAACCACTAGACGGTTCTCAAAGTACACAACACCATGATCATTTGTAGAGAAACATTTAGCATCCCCGCTAGCAATGTTCTCCTTGATCCGAGATATTCCTTTATCTCGTTTTTGGGCAGCGATGATTTGATTCGTAAGGGTAGGTTTCGCCACCAAGGTGGAAAGGAATCCTTGAGGAACAATGTGAAGGTTAAGTTTCCGAAATTCCTCATGGAGAAGTGGTTGACTTTGTTGCAACATTAGATTGTTGCAATAAGATTTACGACTTAGCGCATTAGCCATGACGTTGGCTTTTCCTAGGGTGTAAGTTATCCCTAAGTCGAAATCTATGATCAACTCAACCCAACGTCTTTGCCTGAGATTCAAATCCGGTTGGGTGAATATGTACTTCAGACTTTGGTGATCAGTGAAGATTTCGCAACGATTACCGAGGAGGTAATGTCGCCAGGTTTTGAGTGCATGGACTACAGCTGCAAGCTCTAGATCATGAGTAGGGTAGTTTTCCTCATGTGGATGTAATTGCCGTGAAGCATAAGCAATTACGTGTCGATCTTGCATGAGAATGCAACCTAGTCCTTGTCGCGAGGCGTCACAATAGATAACAAAGTCCTTGGAGAAGTCTGGTGGTATCAGTACGAGAGCAGAAGTCAGGCGTCTTTTCAGTTCCCGAACACTGTGCTCACATTGTGGAGTCCACTCGAACTTTTTATCTTTCTTGAGGAGTTCAGTTAGAGGTTTAGCAACTTTGGAGAAATTCTCGACAAAGCCAAGGAAACTCCGAACTTGCTTGACCGATTCAGGTGGAGTCCAATTAAGGACGGCTTGAACTCGCTCGGGATTAACAGCAATACCTTTACCAGAAATTACATGTCCTAGATAGGTCACTTCTGGCAACCAAAATTCGCATTTTGAAAATTTGGCATAAAGGCAATGCTCTCGAAGTTTCATCAACACTAGCCTTAGATGTTCGGCATGTTCTTCCTCGTTCTTGGAGTAGATGAGTATATCATCGAGGTAAACCACGACGAATTTATCCAAATACTCCATGAAGATTGAGTTCATTAACCGAGAAAAGGTGGCTGGGGCATTGGTTAAACCGAAGGACATGATGGTGTACTCGTATTGGCCATAACGAGTAACAAAGGCCGTTTTAGGACTGTCCCCGTTCCTGATTTTGATTTGATGGTAGCCCAACCTCAAATCCATTTTAGAGAAGACTGAGGATCCAGCAAGCTAATCATACAGGTCGATGATCCTGGGGAGCGGATACTTGTTCTTAATTGTGACCAAGTTGACGGTTCGATAATCTACAACCATCCGGTCCGTACCATCCTTCTTCTTGACAAAGAGGACGGGGCAAGCCCATGGAGATGAACTAGGTCAGATGAAACCCTTTTTCAAGGACTCATCGAGTTGTTTCTTAAGTTCGGCTAGTTCAAATGGTGCCATCTTATAGGGTCTTCTAGAAATTGGGACAGTTCCTAGAATGAGATCTATCATGAACTCGACATCTCTGTCAGGTGGGACACCTGGCAATTCTTCTGTAAAGACATCCGGGAAGTCACGGACTACCGGGACGTCTTCGAGGTCTTGCAAAGGACTGGCGTTAAGAGAATATAGTTGTCGTTTAGCTCCTCGGGTCAAGACATTGACTATCTTTCCCGAAGGGTGTGTGAGTTGAACAGTCCTAGAGAAGCAATCGATCTTGGCATGATGGGCTGACATCCAATCCATACCCAAGATGATATTAATATCCGAAGATTTGAGAGCTGTCAAAGATGCAAGAAAAACAAGTCTGTCGACTTGAATTTCATTCCCATGGCTTACGCTAGAGGTTTGCCATCTAGAACCAGGAGTATAAATTTCCATGGTGGAAGGCATGTCACAGAATGCGGTGTTATGCAAGCGAGCATAGTTTTCGGATATGAATGAATGAGATGCTCCAGTATCGAAAAGAATAGATGCTGGGTGGCAATTAACAAGGAGCATACCAAGAACGACGTTGGGATCCTCCTGAGCCTCTTCCGCAGAGACACAATTCACATGGCCACGTGCAGTGGTGGCCGGCTTGGCATAGAACACTTTCCCTATCGGCTTGCCACGGCCAACAGCTTTTGCAGACTGGCTGGAGTTGCTCTGGGGACACTCGCGCATATAGTGGCCTGATTCCCCACACTTGAAGCACGTCACGGAACTGGTGCGTGGAGGAGCATTGTTGGTTGGACCACCATAGGGCTTGGCTGGTGCATACTGTTGAGCTGGGCGAGGCGCCTGATAGGATGGCCTCGGTGTGAACCTGGGTGGCAGGGCAGTGTTAGGCACCCACACCCGGCGCTTCTGTAGTCCAGCACCGGATGAGGAACCCAAGTCATGGCCATGCTTGCGTGTTGCTTCGAAATCAGTCTGACCAGACTCAGAACTGATGGATTTGTTCACAAGCTTCTGAAAAGATGTGCACTCATGCAGACGGAGGTCACGGGGAAGCTCAGGACTAAGTCCCTTACGGAACCTTGCCTGCTTCTTGGCATCGGTAGAGACTTCCTTAGTTGCATATCATGCAAGGTTACCGAACTCCCTGCTGTATGCGTCACCAGAGAGTCGACCTTGGGTGAAACTGCAGAACTCCTCACGTTTACGGTCCATGAGACCCTCCGGAATATGATGTTCACGGAAAGCCTCGCTGAATTCAGCCCAAGTAGTGACATGGCCCGCTGGGTGCATAGCTTCATAGTTCTCCCACCAGAGACTGGCGGGGCCTTCGAGATGATATGCAGCAAAGGTGACCTTATCAGCCTCAGCTACGAGTGCAGAACGCAGTTTGTGAGTAATACTGCGAAGCCAGTCATCAGTGTCGAGAGGCTCGACGGAGTGGTGGAAGGTGGGTGGATGTACCTTGATGAAGTCGTTGAGCTACACCAAGTTATTCCTCTGATGGTGTGCGGTGTTTTGCTCGATGCGCTCCAACAAACGGTTGGTCTCCCGCTTGTTTCTCTCGGCTTCCAGCATAACTTCGGCCAGAGAAGGAGGGTGAGGCAGGTTTGTTTCCCCAACTCTGCTGCCTTCGGCCTGCTTTGGGGGAGCATGCTTGGTGCGGGTATTAACCATCCTATGAAAGCAAGACAATGGTTTAGTTCAGGATGATAAGGTTCTGACATAGAAATGTAGAATGTAATGGACAACTCAGAATGCAAGATGATCATCCGTATGACATGGTAGATACAGATACTGCTTCCTTTATTCCATCGTGATATACACCATACAAGGTTTAGTACAGGACCAAACAAAGTACTACTACGGTGAAAGGAAGATTACATCTCTTCGGAGGCATTCCAAGCTCCTATACATTATTTTTCCTACACCTCCGGAATAGATACACACTAAGTCATATTCCACGGGTCACGCGGGACGGTGGAAATACAACTATTATAATACTAGTGAAACTACTACTAACTCAGACATCTCCGTAGTAGTTCTCATAGAAGTCTCCTCCATAGCCTGGAAGTTCAACGTGAGCATCCGGAAACAGACGGTCCTGAGGAACCTGTGGACCATAGGGGCTAGGGTGAGGTCTTGGACCAACAAACGGTTGCCTACGGGGACCACGGGGTGGGGTGATGCCTCCTACATCACGCCAATCCATCATGTCTGGCAGAGCAGATCTAACAGGATACAGATCTCTCATATCCATATATCCAGCTTGCACAGCCGGTGCAAACCGAGTCAAGGTGGCCCAATGATCGGCACGGGTGTTGAAAAGCTCCAGTCTCAAGGCCCGATTCTCTCGGTCCTTATCCTCGAGCATCTCGGCATTGGTGCGAGTTAGTGAGTCCTCCTCAGTGGAGTCAGCATAGATAGCCCGGAGATACCCCTGCGCTCCAGGGAGTGAAGCTGGCATATACCGGAAGTCGGTGTTCCAAAGCAGGCCAGTCCTGACTCGCATGATGGTCATCATAGAGTAGGGAGCATTTTGCACGGCCATCTCAATAGTAACCCCGAGTCCATACGATTAGTGGAGCGGCTCGGTAGAACCAGGATAACAGGGAAATATCCTGATAGTGCAGAGATACTGGCTTTGATTAAAGTCTCGAAACTGCTCTTCGACCGTGTATTCGGGATACCAACGGTAACCCGCCTCGATCATTACCCGGACTAACATAGCCGTATGACCGGACACATCGATGCACCGGGTCAGGCGAACCACTTGGTTTTGATCACGAGTGGCCATCTAAAAGCACAACCACAATGCAAAGGCATTAGAATTTCTAGCAGAATTTGGACAGCATAACGGCTGTAAATGCTCAAGAAGGATTTTGAGACATTTAGCAAAGAATTGCATAGACACTCAACAATATCATATCAAGGTTCTAGGTCCAACTTAACAGTATAACAGGGTAGTAGAGCTGAACTAGGCTTGTAATCATCAAACCTATAGGGTACTACTGATTAGTAACACGTGAACCTGATAGAGAGAAAGATCCTAATCCTTAACCCCCGGTGGAAGAATGGACTGACTCGGATCAGAATGCCATGAGGTAAAGGAGTAAAAAGAGCCTTACGTACCATCCCACAATCAATTCCCCTACATATAACTAAAGCATTTCTAGACACAACATCGACCAATTTGGCTTGGAGAACCTACAGGCAGTCCGGCTCTGATGCCAACGCTGTCAGGACCCCGACTCAATGTCACATCGATCTAGCCTGTAACACCTCATATCACTTTGCGGCCTCACGCACGGTATTCCCACGGGTGTCGCCTTACCTTCGCCCGGGACCGTTTGCGCCTTTCGGCACACGTATATGATAGTGTCGCTAGCATCCATATGATAAGGAGCCCGGGCTGACATGGCTAGTCGTAAACCCAAAGTGGCACAGACTTACAGGGACAGGCATCCATGACCCAGCATCGAACGTGTCGGTCATCAGCAAGTGAATCCGGGCTGTAGCACTGGGCTAGCAGGACTCCGGTAAACCGGGCCGCAGCAGGCTAACAGGACTCGGGTATTCATTGCGTGACATTTCCCCGAAGGGACAGACACAGGAACGAAGAAGGACACATGCCGGCCAGCCTAAGTGTTCCGGAGCAGTAGCAAGCTACCATGGCTCAGTGGAAGCACTAGGAGACATTTCCGGGTAAGAGGGGCTACTAAAGATAAACAACTAGATAGTCAGATCCCACACATACCAAGCATTTCAATCATACACACAATATGCTCGATATGTGCAAATACAACAAGGCATCACAACATGACTCTACAACGCAAGTTCTTTATTTAAAGGCTCAGAGAGCCATACATAGCATACACACAAGTATGGGTTACATGACCCACATTCAAGTCATACAAGCATACAACAGCGGATGTGTCTGAACTGAGTACAGACAACTAGTAAAATAATAGTTTTGCGCACACGAGTCCACTACTCACCACTTCAATACACTACCGAGGATCCACCTTCGTCTTCCCGCAGAAGAGCCATCCTCGGCACTCACGCTTATCTTGAGGCTTTTAGCAGTTTCCATTTACTTGTCTATGAACTGTATAGGCAACCAAGTAGTCCTTTACCGTGGACGCGGCTATTCGAATAGATTATGTTAACCCTGCAGGGGTGTACTTCTTCATACATGTTTCCACCACTTAGCGTTTGCACACGACACGTGCTCGACAGACTTCAAGCGAAAGCCGACGTGGGTGTAGACCACGACCTACCTAAACACTCCAGTCTCTAGTCCAGGTTTATCGCCTATTCGGGTTCCATCCGTGAGGAGATCCGGCCGAGGTTTCACTCACAGCCCCAAACGATGTGAACAGGGTTATGAGACACCTAACGGGTGCCCGGTATACCCGGCCATGTACCTACCGCATCATAGCCCACCCCTACGGTCAACGCTGTCCACGGCCTCCAGTAAGCTACAAACACCAGAAACTACTTGCAACTCCCGGACAGAGGACTAGGGTGAATAAGAAGTCGAGCGGGGTCATATTTCAGGGCCCAATGTATGGTAGTAGCTGAATCTTAAATCACACATACAGATCTCAGTGCTTAAGGACGACTTCAATGAAAAACCCACCATGTACTCCTACATGGCCTCTCATCGATACTTTACCAAATCGTGTTCAACACATCACTCTCATACTGACACGATCATTTCACTCTAGCCCATCACCCAGATGAACCAGACCTGACACGACTCTAAGCATAGCAGGCATAGCAAGGTAGGAACAACACACACATGGCTCAATCAACTCCTACACATGCTAGTGGGTTTCATCTAGTTACTGTGGCAATGACAGGTCATGCAGAGGAAATGGGTTCAACTATCACAGCACACATCAGTTTGAAACGCGTTGTCTTAATGCAGTAAAAGAGGGTAGGAGCGAGAACATGGGATTGTATCGATATGATCAAATGGTTGGTTGCTTGCCTGATGGGTCGGTGCACTGGTATTGTTCTTCGTTGGGGTAATCATGACACTCCTCAGGGGCAGGACCTGCCGCAGAGAGCACCGATACACAATCATCATCAAACAATATGCAACAATATGATGCATGCATGAGACATGGCAAAATGAGTGTGTTGGGCTAATGCAACTAAGACCAGATGGGTTTGAATCATTTTGAACCAAAGATTCAAATTTCAAACTCATAAATGGCCCTTTAAAGTGCTTTATCTTGTTCTGAAATAAACAGCAGGTTAGCTTGATTTAACATGAATGAAACCAGTACAGATGGATAGATTGGATTTTTTTGATCATTTTTCATATATAACACTTTGCATTTGGAGCTACAGATTAATTTCTATGATTTTTTGAAGTTTGGGTTATTTTCTGGAATTTCCTGTGTAATAATAATTCCAGTAAATAACTTATTGCGTCAGCATTGCGTCAGGATGACGTCAGTGGTCAATGGAACGGTCCAGGTCAAACCTGACTAGTGGGTCCCGTGTGTGAGTGTAATTAGTTTAACTAATTATTAGTTAATACTAATCCTAATTATTTAACAGTGTTGGGCCCCACCTGTCATTGACCCAGGGGGGTCAAACTGGGCCCACCCGTGGTCAAACGAGGGGTCAGCGGGGTCAACTCACCGGCGAGGCCGAACGCGGCGGCGAGAGTGGTTTTGTGCATTCCGGTGACCAAATGAGCGGCGGAGGGCATCTACGTGTAGCTGGGAGCAAGCCGCAGCTCTTGGTGGTGGTGGTTGAGCTCGGGGTGGCCGGAAATGTCGCCGGAGTTCGGGTGAGGTCGAACCCGAGGCTACGGGACACGACGAGGCTCGTGGAGTGGTGCTACGGGTTCCTGCGGGTGCGGTGAGTGCGATGGACACGGTGGTGTGGCCGGTGGTTGGCCGGAGACACGTCGGCGACGAGCTCCGCGGCGGTGCGTGCGGTGAAGCTTCGTGCACTCGCTGTGGTGCACGAGAGCGAGAGAGGAAAGGGGGAGGAGGTAGCTGGGCTCACGGAGGTCTCGAAGAAGCAAACGGCGCGGTCGGGGATGAGCTGGTGCGGCGGCGACGGCGAAGGGGATCTCCGGCGATGGCGGATCGGACGAGGTCGGTGCAGTGGCTTCGGGGCACGCGAGCGCTCGGGGCTCGGCTAGCTTGAAGGAGAGGAGGGCGGCGGAGCTCCTGGACATGGTGGCGCGGCGCGGGGATGACGGAGAGCGCGACTATGGCGACGGTGCGGCTGTGGTGGCGTCGGCCATGGTGAGGGAGAGCGAGGGAGAGGAGCTGAGGGCGAATGGGTGTGTCCACGGGGTTCGGGGTGCGATGTGGAGTTCGTCCAGACCAGCAGGGCGGCGAGTGGAGGAAGCAGGGCGACGGGCAGCTGCATGGCGCGCGCTGGTGCCACCGTCGAGCACCTCCCTGCCTGCCTAGCGAAGGCAAGCAGCTCGCTGGAGCGGCTGCTGGGCTGGGCCGGGCAGGCGGGCTTGCCAGGTGGGCGCCAAGTAAGCCTCTGCTCCTCTTTGATTTTTCCTTTTCTATTTTTCTGTAAGTTTGTGGACTTTCTAAAAATACCTAGGCAACTTCAAAAATCACCAAACTGCTTATGGTCACTAACTGGAATATATCCAGCTTGGAACATTTTGGTTTGGGAATATTGGAGCATTTGAAATATTTTATATAATTTAAATGCCCAAACTCAAATATCTATGATTTAATTCAAAGACCTTAGGATGACCTAGAAAATTGTGCACCACTTTTGGCAGAGGTTCTGAACCAAGAGAAAAATGATGGACATTTTAGAAGGGCATTTCAGGTTCATTGAAAATATTTTTAGTAAACCCTAGTTGGTTTCAGAGGGGCTGGGGGTTCTGTCATCCCCATTTCAAGTTTCTGTTGAATGGAATAAACATGATGCAACACTCTAATGCATGAACTAGCTAGGGTGTGACAATCACCGTGCATCCCCACGACGAATTGCGGTTCCGATGTATCGGCATTGTAGGGAGGGCGGCTTTGGTGGAGCGAATGGAGTGGACCGGGCCAGGGGGAGGGGGTTTGGGGAATATTATTGGCTAGTTGGCTGAAGGACGGTTGAATTTGGGATTTGGGGAACTTTGGGGGGTGGGTGTTCATGCGGTGGGCGGGGGAGTTTGGCGCATGGTCGGTTTCTCCAAGTGCGGTCCCATGTGTCAGTGAAGAGGCAAGCCGAAGCTCGTTCCGTTTGCGTGAGCCATGTGCGGGACCGACCGTGTGAGGGGTGCAATGAGACCATCACAGGCGTGCTGTGAGTGTACCACCTTTTTTTCCTTTTAAACATGGTGCTTCGCGCGATCCATCGATACTACTACTAGTAATCCGGTAATCCCGACTAATACGGTGCGACCAGGTCTTATCCCACGCGATATGCTGGGAGGTTCGCTTAGTTGGTTTTTTTCGGACAAGTAATGCTACACCTACGTAATCCCATTTACATAATTAACGTAATGTGAAACATGTGGGCTGTTGATTGGAGATTGGGTGGAGGGAGGGGCCCACCACCATGAAAATCAGGGGAGAGAGAGAGAGTCAATTTATGTTAACCCTTTCATAGGTTCCCGTAGATGTAGAAAGATGTGAAATGTGTGTGTGTAGTGGACGTACTATGGGAGTGCCTAAGAAAAATTGTGTATGTAGACCCGATGTGTTAATTTACTTCGCATGTTAGCTTTGTCTGGGGTCAAACCCTCTATGTTTATACACAAAAGAAGAATCATCATTCCATATATTTTCATACTCCTATGGTATATCTTACTATTATTTTGAAAGTTCATATACACCAGACGAGATTCACGCAAACACAGCGGATTTTCATTACATTTCGAACTTTTATAGGATAGAAAAATAAAATAAACCCGACCATAAACCTATTCTATGGCCACGACCGACGTCCTCCATCTGCGATCTCCATGTATGGGGGCGGGGTTCAAGACCCGTGAAGTGAAGGTGCGGTCTCCGGCGAGAAGAGTAGAACACGAGAGACGGACCGGCCACGATGGTGCCGGTGGACGTAAGATCGACGATGATGGACGTTGAGGGTCCGTTGCTTCACCTGCCACATGCACCACTGAATGTTGGACAGCGACAAGTATGACGCATGGCTGACTGTGCTCCCGTCATCGGCCGCCAGCGTGGCCACGACTTGTGCGGTTGCGTCCGCTTCTTGCAACGCCACTATTGCATTGCGAGCGGCGACTTGAGCGAGGGAGGTGACCTCAAGCTTCATCCCTGGAGACAAGCTCTCCTACAGAGCGCTCGCGGTCATGCCGGATGTGGTGCCTGGTAGCAGGACGATGCGCTATGGTGAGATGTTTAGCTGGGCGTTGCCACTTTAAGTAGCGCATTCCGGTGAGGCCAAGCGTCCGGGTGCATCATTAATCGCCGGAGTTGGTTCCTTGGGAAACGAGCATCTTAATGACGGCATACGGACGGATGACATGAATGCGGGCAACTGGCGCCGGCTAGGAACGCACCGCGCGATGGCATGAGGGATGAGGGTTTTTGGTGTGCCAGGGTAGTCAGCTGCGGTCGTGGCAACATTGGAGATGCCCTTTGCTCACATGTGATCCCCACATGTCATTGAAAAGCAAGACGACCCAGCATGGTCTCAGGTCTTGGGGATGCAGTTGGCCGTGCTAGAACACTCCGCGGACACATCGCAGCACGCGTTCACTTCGACGCCCGTGCATCCTCGACGAGTCGGGTGCTGATCTGCTGGTCGTGCCACAGCGCTAACGCCACCCTAGGCACCCTGAAGCCGACCTTGTCCAGCGATGATGAGTGTGTCACTCACCATGTTTGCCGTGTCTAGAGGCCGTGCGAGAGCTGTGATATGTTGCTGGACCCCACAACCCACATGAGCGGTTGTCGGTGGCGAGGAGGTCATGGGCCAGCTCCTCCATGGGACTAGTCTGCTCCACGCCGTCCCAACAGGTGTGCCCCACATGTCGGTTTCCCTGTTTTCCCGGCCAAATTCGAGCGTCAGTGCTCCGCGTTGCGCATTAGGCGCAGAACAGGTGGTTTTTGTGCCCTGGTTCAAATGTGGTATAGTACCAAGTTAGCCCCAAGTGTGGTGGTTTTGGGTATGGTACTACCCTTTTCCTTTTCAACTAGTGAAGCGTAACACTTGATTAAGTAGCCATATGGTGTGCTAATGTAGGTGTCTGACTATTTGAAGGAATAATTGAGGTGTGCCTGGTCCGTGCCTGCATTTAGGGGTCCAACTTACCATGTTCCGCCAGTAGTAATTATACTAGTCCCTACGTACTCCCTCTGTTTTTATTTATTCCGCATTTTAGCTTTGCTCAAAGCCAAACTTTGTAAACTTTGACAAAGTTTATAGATAGAAATAATAACATGTACAATAACAAATCAATACCATTAGATCCATTATTGATTATACTTTCACATCATATATATTTGCTATTGTAAATGTTCACATTTTTTTCTATAAATTTGGTCAAATTTTATGAAGTTTGACTTCTGTCAAACCTAATATGCAGAGTAAATAAAAACGGAGGGAGTATCTTACTCCATGAAAAAGACGAAAGGGAAAACGAGACAACTTATTGTTTATTTGAGTCGTTCAAGTATAAGCATGTGGCGTTGCTTATTTCTCATTCCTCTCCAATCCTCTTCTCCATCAGTCATGCCGCTCTCCAGTCGAGTCCATCCTCCAGCATGCCTCATTTGAACATTATACCGAGAATCATTCGCATGTGGGCCTAGACCATGCTTGTATTTCCAAGGTTGTAATTTATCTGACATGCATACATAGACGGTTCATTTAAAGTTTCACTTTGCCTCCAGTACGTGTCGCTTCTCATCTTAGTTTTGACATCCCATTTGGTTCATGCCCCGACACATGTTGAGGAGTTCGATTGATGTTGAGAGGTCAAGTGCGTGTCGTGCAAGGAGATAAAGATTTGGTGTGTTTCTATGATAGAAATGACCCGGGGGGTCTGTGGGGATCAGAGGGAGTATATTGTACGTTCAAAACCGGAATGAACGTACTGTACCGACCCTAGTCCTCTTTCAATCGATCTCTGGACCCCGAGATGAAACCGAGAGAGAAGGAGTGGGTGCATGTGTGATAACTAAGGCAGATTCAAAATTTTGAACCAGTGATCATAGCATCATCAAATCATATATAAAGGGCATTCAATGTTCGTTTCGCTTTTGAGTGTTCAATATACTCCCTCTGATCCTTTCTAGGTTACATATATGTTTTATGTGTAGTCAAAGTATCTCTACTTTGATCAAACTTACAGAAAAAAGTATCAACATTCAACAACGCCCAATCAATATTGTTATATTCGTACGTACTCCTAAATTTGTATTCAAACAGAGATGGTTTCCAATTTGTTTTCAAACACATGAATGTGTTTGTTCTCGCGCATGCTCTTCCTACTAGGATTTCGCCACGTATAGCTAGTCCAATAGTGACTTTTTTAAGCTCCCTATCCAATAGTACTACTGGAGTAATAACAACATCTAAAGTAGAGTATGCAGTGCTCATAGTACTAGTATTATACTCCCTCTATTTTTATTTACTCTGCATATAGCGGAGGGAGTACTAGTAACACTCGGCCAGCCACTCTCTCTTCTAGTAGTAGTATAAATGACGTGGGCGGGGGAGTGGGAGGGATGTCGGTTTGCTCTCAACTGCGGTCCCACAAGCGAGCGAAAATGCAAGACAAAGTGTGTTCCATTCGGTGAGCGACATGGAGGGTCCAGCATGCCAGGGTGCAATGCGGACGCGACAAGAGCGTTGTACAGTCAAAACCGATTGACCTGCCATCACTAGAACCACTAGTCACACCAGAACCTTGCTGCTCTGCCTACGCAAGTTACTTGCCAGCCGGTCACCACTGCCCCAAAACCACACCTCCTCTCCAACACATTCCCCCACCTTTCGATCCCCTAGCCCGCATCAAACGTCCCCTAGTTCACCAGAAAGCCATGGTGCACCGCAAGATTACGTACTACAAGATGCTACGACAGAGCACCGCACAGAAACCATGGTGGCGCTCGGCCCCATAGACCTCCATTTCCAAGCTCACTTTGTAGTGGGCCAATCCCCGAGTTCTCTCGAGCAAAGATCCGAGGAGTAGGAAGCCGATCTAATGTTCATGGCGGAGTTCACGGCACAGAAGGCCCTTGATGTGTATGAGATGATGGACGTCCACTTCATGCTGGTGTCCGGGTCCCCCATGGTGTAGGCAGACCAGCGGTTCAACCTGGCGATCCTAAAGGATGACCGGGAGGTGGAGGCTCAACTCGATGTGGAGCGCGCGGATGCCGCTGCCATAGAGGCACTCCTGCAAGCGGAACCGGATGTTGTGGATGTGAACCGGGCAGCGAAGGCTCAACTTGACGCGGAGCGCGCATATGCCGCTGCCATAGAAGCCCTCCTACAGGCGAAACCGGATGCCATGGACTTGAATCGGGCGGCAGAGGCTTAACTCAACACGGAGCATGCGGATGCCGCTGCCGTCGAGGCCCTCCTGCAGGCGGAACCGGACGTCCTGGACTTGAACTGTGTGGTTCTCATGTCCATGCAGAGCACCCTCACACTCCACGTGAATGAGTAGCTGGAGGCCAAGGGCAACCACAGTGCAGAGACACACATTGGAAGCTATGGCTAGTTCGTGCCGACAGCCAAAGACGACGAGGTCATCTTGTTCCGTGAGCAGTGATAGTTTTTCTTTATGTTGTTTTTTAAGGATCTTTGGCTGTGTAAAAACATATATTTATGCAAGTCGCATGACTTTCATCATTTGGGTCAGTCGACCATTTCTGGCAGTTGGATGAATATCCTACGTCTCCTAACCCTTCTTCTTCCTCAACAGAGCACCGCACGGGTCGTACGGATCTTCCCCAACATGCGGTTGGATAAACATATTGTATGAATGAAAATTATGTGTCAGAGGTAGGATGGCTGAGTTTGGTTTGATCACATGCGGTAGCACGTGTCAATGGGGGTGCGTTCCCTTGGTTGGGTTTGCGGTGTGCAGGAGCGACTGTGTGAGGGTGCGGTGCGGCCGCGACAGCCATGCGCAAGTGTACCTCCTTTTCATTTTGAAAACTTTAGGCAAGCTTGGCAAAAATGTGTGGCAAAGTATGGCAGTGCAAGGCCTAGACCCAAACAGGATACAAGTACGTATCTAGGAGTACTACTTGTGCTAAAAAACAAAGGCGGGGTTTTCCTTCGCAGGGTTGATTGATACAAATCCTCGATTAGTTAGTGGCCTTCTGCAAATTGTAAAAAATGGAGGTAGTAACTCTTTGACTTCCTTCCCCATTGCGATGACATCGAGGATATCTCGAACGTTGTGGTTTGGCGAAGTGTGTTCAACGGAGAACACCATTGAGGGAGACCACGTAAGTCGTCCGCAAGTGCCGACTGCAAGCCAAGACAACCACCTTATTTGCATCCAGGAAGTCTGTTCAACCAAAGGACGGGTAAATGTACTAGTACTACACAATAGCGTCGTCCGCCCAGCTTAGTGCGGTAAGGTGGTTTCCCGAAGAAGATGATGGAGAAGCGAAGTCAGCAAAGAGTGAAATGATGGTTGCTTCATCCGTGCTTTGTGATTTCATGCCTCACTGCTTTGTGATTTGTGATAGAAGGGAGAGGGGAGTAGACTCTATGCTCAATACTGTACATGCATCCAAGCACGGGAGAAACAAAAGAGAGGTTGCATTTTTCTATTCCTTCAGTCAATCAATTAGGAAGCTACGGTTCCATCTTTTTGGCTTTGGCAGCCCCGTCCACAATGGTTCTCATCAATGCCAAAAGCTATTTTCACATTTGGCTACACATTGTGGATGCCCTTGACTGAACCGCTTGGTTTTTCTCCTGTGTGCTATCTATACGAATTTCGATTATATTAATCTAAAAAATTATAGTATAAGATTTGTAAAAAGGAGGTGATTTTGCCGCACGGATGGCGAGGGAGGTTTCTTAGTTTTAGAGGACGTTGTCCTGGTGGTTTGCTAACATGCAGTCCCACGTGTTAGTGCTTTACCAAGCCGATGCGCGTCCCACATGAGGCAGAACAACGGCAGAAGCAACACGTGGTTAACATAGAGAAGATGGCGGAGAAGCGGATTCAGCAATGAGTGAAATAATGGTTTCTTCGTCCCTCCAACTTCTTTTTTTAGCATCATTACTTCGTCCCTCCAACTTAACTACAGGAAAGGAGCAGCTTTGTGATTTGGCGCCTCATTGCTCATTACTAAGCTAGCGCCGTGACTAGGTGCTTCACCCCTGCTCCTCTGCACTATTATTTCAGAATGGCATGTGGGCTCGGTTGCTCGATGACCCACATGTCGGCAAAAGGGACTAGAACATTTATGAAAGCGAGTGCTCCACTCTTACGACGAAGGAGTACATGACACGGTGGCCCAGTGAACTGTTACCTGTACTGTAGTACTACTATAGTTTTGATGTTTCGCATGATCCATCCATACAAACCCGATTAAAAAGGCAAGGCCGAGATTATTCCCGCACAGTAGATGATACTAGCCATACATTTCAAAGGCAATTTTAATGTATGCAAACTGAATAATTAAGTAACAATATGAGATATAGTAAAACTAAAATCACATATGATTTGTTGTGTTAGAGTGTATTAGTAGTGTTGTATTGCATAGTTGTTAGATGTAACATGCAAGAACGTGTAGAGATGTACTTTTGGAGGGCCTACAGAGAGAAATTGGATTCAAATATTTGTATTCGTCTTCATAGCATTTGTAACTCATATCTACTATTTGTATAGTAGACTTGAATGCTTGTTCACTCTTATGAAACCAGTACAACAATAATTGGATGGCGTGCGCCAATTTAGGCACTGGCATGTTGGCCTACTCGGCTCCACAGAGAGAGAGTGAGAGAAGAGATAAATACACTGGCGGCCAGTGTATTTCAAGCGAAAAGTGTAATACAGTCACCGGACTTCAGAATACGCTCAGTATGGTTACTATATACGTTTTGCGATGATTATACAGTCACTTGCTCACCATTTTGCGTCGGATTGCACTCTGTTGACCGGCTAAATAGTCCGCGTGGCACTATGTTGAATAGTTAAATTGACCAGGTTCCTTGTGGGTCCCACCTATCGGTTCGCGTAGGAAAAAGGTCAGATAAACACAAATTTACGCAGGCACGACAAGACTCCAACCCATGCACGGGAACCACCAGGTTGTGTATGAGTCTGTCAGGGCCTGATGTGTGTGCATGCACGTGTAGGTTGAGCACTTGCGCGTGAGAGTGTGTGTTGGTTGTGTGGTGTGTGCGTGCATGCGTGCGTGTGTGCGTGTGAGTGTTGCGTGCGTGCGTGGTTGCGTGTGTTCATGTGAGTGTTGCATGCATGCAGTTCCTGTGCATGCATGCATGTGTGTATACTCACCACACTAGCTCATGTGTGTTAAAACAGACGGCTCATCACACCAATACAAGGCCACCTCATCCTTTGTGCCCGCGGTCATGACTTCGAACCAATGTCCAACATATTTTTATTGTTTGTTTTCATTCTTATACACATCGATAGGTGGTACCAATGGTAGTGAGATAATGTGATGCAACACTAGAGGTGCCGCGTGGAGCGTTTAACTGGTAAACTAGTTGTGTCTTGAGCAAATACAGAGTTGTACGGTGAGCCCGTGACTGTATAATAACCACAAAATGTAAATGGTGACCGTAATGAGTGGATTCTGAAGCCCAATGTACGTGTCATGCTTTCTCTTCAAATACAATGATCGTCACTATATATACCGTGAGAGAAAGAGGAAACATGCGTGAGTGTGCTGGGGGTGTACTCTTAGAGGACCTGGAGATTGTTTTGTGTGCGTACGTGAAAGGGGCATAGAGGGGGTGTATGCGATGGAGAGAGATTATCTTCATTTCTATTTATTCTGACTAGCTTTATATATAGTATAAAATATAAAAATTCACAGTGCGGAATAAATATCATTGGGGGCACCATGCAATGCAAATTAACATTCATACTCCTGCATATAACTTTGTAATGTTGTATATATGTAGAAATTCTAAAATATTTTTTGGTGTTTTATTCAAAAGGAATGTTGTATGTGAAATAAACGTGAAGAGAGGGCTTTTTAGATCAATGGGGTATGTGATGTCACATGTGTGAATGTGTAGTTGATGTATTTGGCAGGGCCTAGAGAGGTATGTGTATGTATGCCGTATTTGAGAGAGGCATGGATAGAGGGGCTGATGGGGGGACATGGGAGAGATAGCATGAGAAATGAGAGAGGTCTAGAGAGAAAAATAGACAAATTGGATGTCACAGCAAGAGATGCCTTTGAGTGTGTGTATGCAAGGGGGGAGGGGATAGAGGCACGAGGAGAAAATATTCTGTGTTGTGTCTGTGTTGGTATGTGTGGTTGTGAGAAGATAAGGAGACCTGGGGGCAGAGGGTGTGTCACCGCATGGGGTCCGATGGGCCGAGGTGAGGCCCTTGGTTTGGTTCCGTCCGACACCACATTGGTCGGCCCGTGACGCATTTAGGGAGACCCATGGAGGACTAGTTGTTCAAGACAAAGATAGCAGAGGAAGGACCCTGTGTCCACTAACAAAGCCGGCTAGGATTTATAACCCTAGGTCCTCGGAATAAGGTAACCCTTATCTCTGATATTACTATTCATCCAACCTAACTTTAAGGGGCATCCTAAATAATGTTCTGCTAGAATCATACTCGTCAATTAGGAACAGAAGTGGAGACAATGCGTGAGAGACAGACCTAAAGATAATGTGCATGCGGGAGACACGTAGACAGGTCTATGTATATAGAAAGGGTCAATGGGGATTGTGTGTGTGTATGCTTGTGAGAGGAAGAGTGCTTCTGATAAAGGTTAGTGAAAACAGTCGTAAATGGTTACGAGAGGGAGGGAGGGTTATATTGAGAGCATGTCTGCAAGAAAAACACCCCGGGAGAGAGTGTGTGAGCATGTGTGAGAGAACACCGATGGATATACATCCTGTGCATGCATGTGTGAGAGAGAAAGTCAGCGTGTGTGTGAGGAGGGGCCTATGGATAGTGAAACTACACATAAAAGACTGATGTACACATTGATTAAAAATATAAATTGTATCCAAATATTAGGATGGGATCATGATATTTGCAATTCGCGTAAGGAACGGTCATTGAACCATCAGACATCTATATTCTATCAAATTTGAGCATGTCCATGTTATTATTTGACATAATTGATCCACGAAGTTAGTACTTTGAGCTCCAGACAATGCATCGCTTTAGCAATCGAATATAAACGTGAGTATAGTTCATGTTTTGTGTGTAAAGCACATTATACATCAAAAGTTACACAATGAACATTATAAATAGCTAGCTATGAACTAACATACATTTGAATTCACTTAAGGTGGATTAAAAAATTCGAATTGAACATGAGGTCCATTCAATTATTTGAATTCGATATCATGGCATTTTTAAATCATACCTAAATTATGGGGGCACCAATCTTTTCTTTGCTTTTGTATATAATAGTATATATAGTCGTGTACAAAATAGATACAAACCTCCTCCATTCCAAAATAATCATAGTTATAGATTTTCAAGTGTCAAAATTTCAAAAAGAAGTGTATAATTTAATGAGGTTTTCAAACATACAAGGTCAAATTTGACATTGTCTATTTATGTCAATCCTCAAAGTTTAGGAGTATCCTAAACATGGATGATTCTATTTCAAAATTTAGAATGAAGCGCCAAAAGAGCCTCTACTCATCCGAAACCATGTGAGACCAATGTTTGGTAGAAGGAAATTACTTTTCTAACTCCAACCCTTGAAACCTACCGGCCCGACATCCAAAGGTCTAAACCGGGGTAGGTTTGTAGCTTCATCTAGACGCCATGCAACCACCTCCAAAAAACAATCATACATCATGGCTGCCTAAGCACACATGCGCTCGGCCAAAATCACTCCCGCCCACTATTTGGGACACCTGGAATTACGTCCTACGCCCGACCCACAGTAGGTCCGAAATTTAAGAGGGGGCAAAGTTTGTACTTTCCCCAAATTTCAAACTAGCGCATCCCATCTTTTCAAAAAACAAAAAACAAGCGCGTCCCAGACCGAAACATGGTTCCCCATTAGCTGCCCCCCATCCGATTCCCCATTCGTACTCCATGGGCGCCAAAACTACCTCTCCACCAGCCGCGAAACCCCCGCGTCCTTCGTCCGCCACCCCATCCCACCCATCAACCGCCGCTCTCCTCCATCACGCCAAAGCCGATACCCCGACGTCGTCGTCCACAGCAACCGCAATTGCAATGCCCTCCACGGCTAGTAGTCGAAGCCGCGGCCGAGCTACCTCCAGGACGTCGACGTGCGTCATACCCGATTCAGTTCAACCACGCCTTCATGTGCCTCACGACTGCCGCTCCAACGTCGCCACCGTCCACCGCACCGATGTTGTTCCCGCTACGCCATTCTTCGCCGCCTCAGATTTGCTTCCTCTCTGCCTACAGACGGACATTTCAACACAGTCAATAATTTAGCCATGGCTTCGTCCAAGGCTCCACCGTCCTCCTAAACATCAGTTCCCCTGGTAAAAACAAGAACATCACCATGATATCAGGAGGACACAGCACTGGCAACCAGAAATGGTACTCCTCTTCCCTTATTCGTGCAAATCTTATGTGTCTGCTTGCACGGTATTGATCCCACAGAAGACACTAGCTGACCGCTTCTTCCTACACCTTCTTCATGATACTAGATGTTCCTAGTAACTCGCGATGCACAAGGTTTCTCCTCATATACTACTTAACCTTAGCTAAAGGTTTGTCGCCCCCCTGGACTTCCATTCCTGGTCAGTTTATTCCTAATTAAGGGAAGCATTCCCCGGCATAAACAGGCGCTAGTCCACCGATTATTCTGGGGAAGCAGTGCCATGGTGTTTATCTTAGGGGTGTGTGGGGCCTAGGAGCTACTAGCGCCCGATTTGGAGGTCAGCCTGTCTTAAAGGGATGGCCGGGGGTGCTGCCAAGCACGACGGTGGTGTGAGGTCGATGGGAGGGCGAGGTGGTGGAGGCAGGGCTCTGGGCCGGTGGTCGATGGTAGTTCGCGAAAGATTGTCAACAGTGACAGGCGGGAGGTAGACGAAGGCCATCTACCCATTCCTTGTAGATCGGACGGTTCATAAAAAATCGACTGACCTATTTATTTTTAGTCGACTGTTACTCCGATAGGACCACATGTGGTGTTGTGCTGGAGGAGTACCTACATTTCCCAACCATCCCCATGCTCATATATTACAAAATCATACGGAGTAGAATCTAATTTTGTATGCCATGCAATGTTGTAGAGCTATCATATGTCTCCTGTCATTTATTTTTCAGCCACCTGCTTTCTGCTACTTTTACAGTGCACTAGTTATGCACAGACTTCACCCGTACTCCCACTATTTTTTTACGCATGGGTATGTCAGACTCTCCCTTGACAAAAGCATGAGATAAAAGAGAGAAGTCGCTCCTGTTTTCTTCGTTGGCAGGGAAGACATGTCTCGGCACTTTAAAGGTTGCATGTTCAAATGATGGAGACAGTAAACATAGCTCTAGAGTTGATGATCTCAATCGCCATGAACCACCATCCCAGGTGCTTGCTTTAACTTTCCGGTGTCATATGTGGTTGCATGTTGCATATGTTGTCTAGCTTGTATTCCTTCCAATTTGGATAAATTGCATCTGCTTAGCTTACACATTATACCTTTGAATATGACATGCCTTCCTGTTCTTGGTACATAGTAGTACATCTGTCTATTACCCATGTTCTTACATCAAACTAATGTTCTTGTGTATCCATCATCAATCACTTAGATGAGACAGTCATGCCAGTGGGTTACTGTGAGAAATTTTGCTCTTTTAAAGAATGCAGTGTCAGCCTCGCCACATGATTCTCAAGAAACAGCAAGGCTAGATGAAGATAGTGAATGTAGATCTATGGTTGATGACCGCATTTCCCCTACATCAGCATCGCAGGTGCTTGCTCTAACTTGGCACCGTGGTATGTGGTTGCATGATGCATATGGTGTCTAGATTGTAATTCTTCCAATCTGGTTAAATTGCATGTGCTATTCTGCTTAGTTTATACATTATACCTGTTAATGTGACATGCCTTCCTGTTTTTAGTACATAGTACATGTGTCTATTAAGCATGTCCTTACATATAACAATTGTTTCTTTTTTGTATCACGCATCAATCAATATGATGAGACACATTTAGTATATGCATTGTGATATTGGTTGCATCTTTCATATGATCTATAGCATGCGCTGCTTCTAATTTGTTGAAACGCCATTTATGATGGGACACTTTTAACTTAGCAGAGTCATATTGGTTGCATCTTTCATGTGGTATCTAGCTTGCATTTCTTCTTATTCATTGAAATGGCTTCTGCTTAGTTTTCACATATAGTTGTGAATATGCCATGCTGTCCTGTTTTTCGTACATATTCCATCCTGGTACCATGTGTTTGCCTTACATCAAAGTAGTGATTGTCGGTATCATGCATTAATGAGTTCTGAAGTGTGAATTTTATTGCTTTTTCCTGTCGGTTTTACTTGACAATTCAAAATCAATAAAGTGGAAGGAAATTAGCAAGGCAACGGATAATGGCACTTCTTCCAAATGGAGGGCCTCTAGAGATTCTACTCCGCCATCCCCCCAAGAAGATTTGCAAGACAACACATGCATAGACAATCAACGCAGCTGTGTTGATGATGAGCATGTCTCCCATAGTGCACCATCGCAGGCGCTCCCTCTAACTTGGCACTCTTATATGTGGTTGCATGTTATGTATGATGTCTAGCTTGTATTTCCTCTAATTTTGTTGAATTCCATCTGCTTACTTTACACATTATACTTGTGAATAAGACAAGTGTTCCTATTTCTAGAACATACAATATCTATCTATCACACCATGTTCTTACATCAAAGTACTACTGTTGTGTAACCTGCAACAATCACTTATCATCAGACATGTTTGACTTGGGAGTTTGATATAGGTTACATCTCGCATTCTTTTCACGCTTGTACTACTTCTAATTTGTTGAAATGGCACTTATGACGAGACAATTTTAACTTGGTAGAGTGATATTCGTTGCATCTTTCATATGGTGTCTAACTTTCATTGCTTCTAATTTGTTGAAATGTCTTCTGCTTAGTTTACACATCATATCTGTGAATATGCAATGCTGCCCTTTTTTCTTACACATTCAATCATCCTATTATGCGATCGCCTTACATGAAAGTAGTGCTCATCACCATCCTACATCAATGAGTTATAAAAAGAGAATTTTCATTCATTTTTCTTGTGGGTTTGACTTGACCAGGCAATACATTTAAGAAATAGGAAGGAAAAAAATTAGGCAGGGACTGATGGCGGTCTTCCAGTGAAACCAGCATCCCAGGTGCTTTCTCTAGCTTGGCAGTGTGATATTGTCTTGCATGTTGCATACGGTGTCTCACTTGTATTGCGTGTAATTTGATTAAATTACTTCTGCTTACTATACACAAGAAGTTGTGAATATGTCATGTTGTCCTGTTTTTCGTACATATTCCATCCTCATATCATGTGTTTGCCTTACATCAAGGTAGTGATTGTCAGTATCATGCATGAATGAGTTCTGAAGAGTGAATTTTATTGCTTTTTCATGTCGGTTTTACTTGACAATGCAAAATCAATAAAGGTAAAGGAAATTAGCAAGGGAGTGGATAAAGGTGCTTCTTCCAAACGGAGGGCCTCTACACATTCTACTCAGCCCTCCCCCCAACAAGATTTGAAAGACAACACATGCATAGAAAATCAAATTAGAAGTGTTGATGACAAGCACGTCCCCCCTTGTCCACCATCACAGGTGCTCCCTCTAACATGGCATTGTTATATGTGGTTGCATGTAATGTATGATGTGTAGCTTGTATTGCTTCTAATTTTCTTGAATTCCATCTGCTTACTTTACACATTATACTTGTGAGTAAGACACGTGTTCATGTTTCTAAAACATACAATATCTGTCTATCACACCATGTTCTTACATCAAAATACTACGGTTGTGTAACCTATGACAATCACTTTTCACAAGACATGTTTAACTTGGGAGTCTGATATTGTCGGGGAAACGACACCTATGGGATCACGCGGATCCCTTCTACGGTTGGGCGGGAGGAGGGATGCGCAAAGTGAAGGTCCAACAATCAACATGAAGGATTTTTACCCAGGTCCGGGCCGCTGAGAAGTGTAAAACACTAGTCCTACTTTGAGTGTATATTTAGTGCTCTTGAACCTTGACTAGCAGTTATGCGTGTCCCATCCAAAAGTTCGAATCCTCCTCCAGTATGCCTTAGGACTCCTTTTATACGTCCGGAGGGGTTGCCATAGTGGCACGCAGGAGGTGTGAAGTAGCTATAGTGCGTATGCTTATCACTGACGTTGTAGGACAACCACATTAAATGTGCTGCTTACGTGCCCTCTAACTTTATCGGGGATGGGAATGGAGCCCGTCCCGTGCGTCGCTGCCTCACCCTATCTTAACATGCATCCAGGCTGACGAGGCATGAAACGCCAAGCTGACTGGCTAGCCGCCGCGCTGGAGCGGTGACATGATCTTCACGAAAATCTGCATGCCACCACACAGGTGCTTCCTTAGTTGGCAAGCTGGCCGCTACGCTGGAACGGCCGCAGGGTGACGGAACCTTGTCGTGTGCGAGCCTAGCTGTGGCTTCGTAGTTGTCCCCGACAAGACTCTTGCCGGGGTCTCGCGGTCGTCCTCGGCAAGAGCCTTGCCGGGGACTTCGTCCTCTGGTCTCCACAAAGATCTGCATGCCACCAGTCTTCACAATGATCTGCATGCTACTACGCAAGTGCCCTCGACTCTTGGTCTTGACGTTTGTTGATGGTGTTAGAGCTCTCAGCCTCAAGGGTGGTGGCCTTGCTGGTGCTTCGAAAATTACCCCGGCAAGGATCTTGCCGGGGCTTCACGAGCCATCCCGGCAAGGGTCTTGGCGAGGGCCCAGCTTGTCTTATGTTCTGTGATTACTGGCTTGGATGCTGCATTGGTCGTCTTGTATCTTGTCTCCTACTGCCCCGTCAAGCCTCGCCACGGGTGCGGCTACAACTGCACGTGCACAAGTAAGGGGTACAAAAGGGTCCAGACTTATCTACACCGACAGATATAGTTTAAATCTCACATTATTTTCTAGCTTGTACTACTAATTTATTGAAATGGCACTAATGATGAGAGAGTTTTAATTTGGTAGAGTGATATTCGTTGTGTCTTACATATGGTGTCTAGCTTTCATTGCTTCTAATTTGTTGAAATGCCTTCTGCTTAGTTTACACGTCATAAGTTGTGAATATGCAATGTTGTCAATATGCAATAGCACTAATGATGAGAGACCTTTAACTTGGTAGTGTGATGTTGTTTGCATCTTGCATATGATTTATTTCCTGTACTGCTTCACATTTGTTTAAACGCCAGTTATAACGAGACACTGTTACTTGGTAGAGCGATATTTTTAGCATCTTTCATATGGTGCCTACCTTCCACTACATTGCTTCTAATTTATTGAAATGCCTTCTGCTTAGTTTACACATCATAGTTCTGATTATCCCATGTCGTCCTGTTTTTTGTATATATTACATCCTCCTGTCATGTGGTTGTCTAACATGTAACATCAAAGTTCAGTTCATCTGTATCACGCATCAATTTGTTCTGAAGAACTAAATTTTTATTCCTTTTGCTTGTCAGCTTGACCTGACATGGCACAGAGAAAGAGGAAGGAACACAAAATGACAGGGGATGGTGTTAGTACTAAGGACACACGGGAACAAAAGAGGAAGAACTATGCAGATTCTGCTGGTACTGATGGTGCAATAGAAGGTCAAAGTCCATTGGAAATTGTAAAAATGTGGTATCCCGTGATACACGAGCTGCAAAACAAGCGAAATAGAAACTAATAGCTGAAACCACACAAGCAATGACAGCCCTAGTTATTGCAACACCTTCCACAATACCACAAGCTGCACAAATTACTCGTTTGCCAGCTCAGCTAGCAGCATGTTCCCAAGCTCCCTTGCCACATGACACTACTTCTGAAGCACTCTTGACACAAGACGAGTTGGCAAGATCAGATGAACCTTTTAACAGCAAGAAGTTAGTTGCTGGAGTCAAGTTACAGTTGATGCTTCTTTATATGTAGTCTCATAGTTTGATGTACACTAACACTTCCTATGTTTGTTGTTGGACTAGCACCTAGGCGCAAGAGGAAACAAACATCAGTGATAATGCTCAATAGGTTAACTAAATCTAGAGGAGGAAGAATGGAGATATGTTTTCAGGCAGGTTTAAAAAGGCCACGTGATGCTACAGAGTCAGCCAAGTTAGTATCAGAGGCAGTGGTTGCCATTAGGTGTCATGCATGTATCCTCCCAGCATGGATTCATTACAGGAATGATAAAGATGAAACCCATTTCAATGCCTTCCTTTCCCATCTATCTGTAAGTATGGTTATGTATGGAAACTAGTAATATGGTCTTGCTCTGTCCCATACTCTCTAGGTTGCTTATAATGAGACTATCATAATTTTCAACAGATGAGCTTCAAGTTGGATAGCCAAGATGATGCAACAAGACAAGCTTTGCACCCATGTGTTTCAAGTCTGCTCTGTAACAATATCGGTATAACTTGAGGAAAACTCACTTTGAAGGCTAGGCTAATTGTGAACTTTCCCAAACATCTCCAGTAGAAAATATATCAGATGAAGACTGGAGAGGCCTCGTTAAACACTAGTCTGATCCAAAGTATCAAGTACGTTATATATATATATATATCTGTGTGTGTGTGTGTGTGTGTATGTGTGTGTGTGTGTGTGTGTGTGTGCGGGTGTGTGTGTGTGTGTGTGTGTGTGTGTGTGATCAGATCACATGCGAACTCCTATTTACGCATGTGCCTCACAAATCTATTTTCTTGTAACTATTCAAAGAACAAGGCCAACCGTAGAAAGTGAAATTCCAATAGACGACAGGATCTCGTAGATATATTGCACACTGCCAAGCCCATGTAATTAGCTGTTGTTTCACTCTTCTCGTTGTGCCATATTATCAGATCTATATTGACTTGTTCCAAATGCAGAGGAAAGCCCGCAAGGACCAAAAAGTACCTGAACCAAATGTTGTTGAAATCTTCAAGGACTGTCACACTAGCAAGACGAAGGGTATGACTACACCAGTCAAAGCCGTTATTGTAAGTCCTTAATCCTGATGTCTTTGAACTACTACTTACTCTGACTTGTGCATTGGACTGCACGGTTTGCATCCAATGTCTATTACTCTTTTCAATTTGATACACAATTTTCTTAGCGTATCATTGCACCTTACAATGTTTAAAAGAGAGGAGTGATGTTCCTTTGATCTTAATCTGTAATCTAGTTCCATGTTGGACTTGCCCACACAACGTTACAATTGCCTGTTTGTCTGTTCTCAGTTGTTTCATGATATTAATGTACTATGATCATTATATTATTTGTCTCTTTATCCTTAGCTGTCAATACAATGTGAAGAAAGAGATAATACATTAGCCATGGTACATGGTCATATGCTTGGAACCGAGTTTCATTATGTACTTTGTAGTAAAATACAACCAATATTTTACACGGGTTCACCAGAATAAGTTCTGTATATGGACCAAAGCTATTTTGTTTGGTTTTGCTGCCTCCTTAATATCTTCTGTTTTGGTACTACTAATGTAAAAAACTAAACTTTTCAGCAAGCTATGGAAAAAATGGTGGAACCGCCACCTTCTGAAGGTGACAAGGCAACTATAACCGCAATGTCACCTCTGGCTGCAGTGGGTCGGTACCTATCCACTAACAGTGCCAAAAGCACGTTCCTGCGTAATAGTGGGTTGGTTGTTAAGGAAATCCCATCCAATCTGCCTCATGATCAAGATATGCATGCTCAAAATAATGTTATATCTACGCTCCAGACACAAGCCCATTCCCTAACAGAGACCCGTTGTGAAACAAGGACAACCATTGTTTGATGTCATCAAGATATGCATGGTTTTGAAACCATACTATCAGACATTTGCTATGTTGTTCAGGAGCCTAGGAGAAATGAAGGCAAACATTATGGTGCTCCATCGAATAGTACAGCATGAAAATGTAACAGTCGAGTCAAATGAACTGAGCTTCTCAACTTCTAGTGGTGCATTTATCTGCTAGACTGTTAACTTTTATGCCAACCTTCCTTTTGTTTTATGGTTGTAATTTGTTTAGTTGCGATACAAAATTTGTTCTTAATGTGCAGCCATCGCCTGAAGAAAACAGCAAGCCATTTTTGTATAGTGTAGGGTGCTCCCTATATTTGCACTGGTGGCAAACTTTGATGCCTAGTGGATGTAATATGTGCAATCGCCTTAATAGCCTAGCATTAGTTTCTGGCTTATTTATTTCCTAGTCTTCTTTTTCCTTGGTTTGCTAGTGGCTACAACAACCATGGGCCATATACGGACAGTGGTAACCTTGACCCTGCTACAGGCCGCACGATCCATTGGCCTCCTACGGGCCGTCGGATAAATGGGCCTCCAATGGGCCCTAGAATTGGTCGACCTTGGACAGTCGGATAAATGGGTCCACATGGGCCTAAACAGGCCTAATTGGTATCGGTCCAGCATGGTATCTGGCCGTTAATAGGTCGAAAGACAGCAAAGGCTTAATTCTGTCACAGGCATAATGGGTCGTTAATGGGCCATAATGTAGGACGGGCTGTAAGCAGGGCAACGGGTTAACATGCCACAAACAGGCTGATTCTAACCACGGGCCAAATTTGGCCCATTAGGGGAATAGGCCAGTAATGGGTTGTAAGTAACCAAGCGCCGAAAAGGAGCCCAAGAAAGTATGGGCCATTAGTAGGCCGAAAGCTAACACGGACTGGAAACGGCCCATGTGAATCATGGGCCGTTAATGGGTACAAAGAAATTTTATGTTTATTATGGGCCAGGGTCATCATGGGCCACTAAAGGGCCTAAAGATACGAAGGCCTCATATGGGCCACTAAAGGGCCTAAAGATACGAAGGCCTCATATGGGCCGAAAGATGTCATGGGCCATACATTGGCCGAAAGTGAAATGGGCTGGTGTTATATTTGATGGCCCACATGATGCTGTTGGGCCTATTTCGGGAAGGCCCTAACGGGCCATGAGTTACTGGGCCGTAAAATGGGCTATATGCAAATAGACCGTTAACAAGATTTTCATGGGCTGGCCCACTAACTTTTGACCAAGTCAAATGGGCTAGCCTTTGTAAGCTAAATGGGCCAGTGTTGGGATGTCGCATGTGTCGACATATCATAGGCTCCTATCTGACCCAATGACGAGCTAACATGTGTTTCCTTCGGCCAATGAGAATTTTACACGTGGAAAATCCCCATTGTTCCGGTCTGTTAACGGGTTATCAGATCCAAAATTAGACCCGATAGCTTAACAACGGCCCGTTATAGTGGATGTCACGTGTCGGTTACCCTTGAAGAAAGCACTTCCATGACGCGTCATTTATCGTCATGGAAGTGAAAACTTCCGTGATGATAATTTTGGTATTTGTTGGATTTCGGGTTCCGCAAACACTTGAGAGGTTCAAACTCTGGGGTGCATGCAGAGATCTCAACCTACCCAACCTGCCTACTTGCTATCCTCACAGCCTAGCACGTCGAGCTCACAGGAACAGAGAGAAACATCAGTTTATCCTGGTTCTGGCCACCTTGCGGTGTAATACCCTACTTCAACTTTTTGGTGGATTGCCTCGAGGGGCTGAGGATGAACTAGTACAGTGGATGAACAGCCTGAGGAGGTGAGGTGTTCTTGAGCTCGAGAGAGCTGGCGAGGTGGTCAGATGAGAATGGATCCCCCTCTTTCTATGGTGGTGGCCAAGTCCTATTTATAGTGGCCTTGGTCCTGTTCCCAAATATTGGCGGGAAGGGATCCCATAACGACTAGATTTGAAGGGGGACAAGAAGTACACTCTATCCTGACTAAAGTGGTCTTCGCATACAAAATCCTCTGGTCGTGACACCGCGGTGGGTCGGCGATGACCTCCGTCCTGCCGTCCTGGTGGTCTTAGTCTTTTTGCACCAGAATGGAAACCTTTGGCTGATTCCTCAGGACTCCACGCCTGCTACTTGCCTCCTTTGCACCACAAAGGAAACTGGTACTCTGCGCTCACTGGCGCCTTCCTGGCCTTGGTCATCATGGCTCATGTCAACTGAGCCTCGTGAGGTGCATCTTGCATAGAAGTCTCCGCTCCTCGGGAGCTAGCCTCAGGAGGCCGATCCCTTGGAGGTCTTGGCGTCGCCCGCCTCGCGAGGCTTGGCCCCTCGTGAGGGTCTTGAGTTGTTGATGCTGAAGTTGGGACATACCAGGTCGTCGATGGAGCCACACAGTAGGCTACAGGTAGGCAAGTCTGGGTACCCCCATATCCAGAACGCCGACAATAGCCCCCGGGCCCAAGGCGCGCTCGGACATGGCTTTTAGGCGAAGCCAAGGGGCAAGTGTGGAGCGCCGTGGGCCCTAACCGCTTGCGGACTTGAACGACGTGTGGCGATTGATGGGACATTGGCGTCTCCACTTCCCCATGCTGCCTCGGCAACCGTTCAACTTGACGGGTATATGCTGCATGCAGAAGATCATAATTACGCGAGGTTGTGTAGGCCGGCAGTTGGCCTCCCTCCGGCTATAAATGAGGGGAGGGGAAGATCCCCCCTCGCTAATCTCTTCCTCCGTCTTCTGGCCGCTCGCCCTTCTTCTCCATCTTGCTGTAGCATCCATGGCGCCGCCGCGGAGGTTCTCGGCTGCTGAAAAGGGAAAGGCCCCCAAGGAGGGGCCAGCTTCTCCTCCACCCAAGAGAGGCCGCGGCCGGCCCCCTAAGCATGCCGTGATCCCGGTGATGGCCCCCAGGGGGGCGCGGGCGTGCATCTCCAAGGGCTGGTGTCTCCCTTGGCGCCCGTCACGGTAATTCTTCTTGCGGTGGGGGCCACCGGCACCGGGGCAACCCCCATGGTGAAGGAAGGCGCGTGTAGTTGCGCCCCCCCTCGACCACGCTTCAACTTGCAGGACGCGCTCCCCGAGTTCATGGTGTGGTCGGAGAGTCCTGCCGCCACCTCGCTCCAGCTTCCGTGCTTCTTCTCCGGCGTGTTGCCATCCTTAGGGCTCAACGGCCCCTGGGTGCAGGCTGCCAGCTACTGCAGGAAGGCCTCGTGGGTGGGGGCTGAGGTTGCCGCCACGGGCAGCGTGGTCATGACCCGTGGCTGGCAGGCGTTCGCCTGCGCACGAGGCCTGAGAGGGAGGTGCACCCTCCACTCCAAGTACGACGGCCTGGCGACCCTCCTCCTGAGGGTGTTCAGGGAGGACGGCCGCCGCGTGGGGTGCTGCCCAGAACATGGCAGCGACAACGAGCTCGGCCTTGATGTCGGCCGCGCCAGCGACAAGGGTGAACTTGGCCTTGGCGACATCCACTCCTCCTCCTGCAGCAGCACCTCTTCCTTGGATGACAGCTCAAGCAACGGTGGCTACAACCAGCCTCCATGACGTCGAACTCGGATCAAGGGTGGCGGTGGGTCGTCTCGCCGCCATGCCCCAATGGAGCTAGAGGGAAGCATGGCCTGATCTTGGCCGAACTTGAACTCGAGACCTACCGCGGCCTCGGGCCAATTGCGGGTGAACTGGTGGAGCGCCAGGGGCACCTTGAGGTGCTGCTTGAGGATGCGGCGCTGGCGCTGGATCCGCATGCCCTTGGACCACTTCCGTTTAAACTTTCCTTTCTTCTGCAATTCGAAAAAAGTAGGGTGCCCCGCTGGGGTGTGTGATGAACTATGGCATCTACGCCCTTTTATGCAATGCTTATTATCTTAATGTTGTGCCATGATGTCTGTACTCTGGGTAGGCAAGGGTGGGATAACTTAGCTCGACGTGTTTGCGGTGGCTTCCCACCTCACGAGGGAGGGGCCCTTGGCATTTGGCGAAGTCCCTATTCCTGGTGACTCAGGAGGCGCTTAAGGCCTCGGGAGGTGTTGTAGATCCACTTCAGAGCTGTTTAGGAAAAAGAAAGCATGTCTAGCACCTCGTTCCTCTTTGCGCGAGCCTCCTGTCATAGGTTTGCTGTGGCTTAATGCGCTGCGTCACGCTGCCCGAGGGGCACGGACATGAGGGGTTGCTGGTGCCCGTGAGCTTGATCGGGGGCTCCTCGCAAGGATAAAGCCGAAGCACTAGGGCAATGGGGTTCGGCTAGGTGTGCTAGTTCAAGGGCGGGCCCATGCGCACACACCTGCCTAGCCCCCATGCGCGAGGCATGCGAGGAAGAGCGATGGGAAACTACCACACCTTCCTGGACCAGGCTAATTATGAACGAAATGGGAGGAGAAAAATCCAACTTGGCGAACCAAAGCACGAAAGCACCAACTCCATTAAAGACTACTAAAAGATTGCAAGCAACTTTGGAAAGCAAATGAACAACCGCGTCCGGCACCTAGTCTAGTCTTCTCACCAGCGTGGAGATAAGTGTTGCCACTAGGACGTGGGAGGGAGCCTCCGTGAGGCCCCAGGGCGGCTCTCAGGAAACTCCGGGGCATGTATAGCCCCACTCATTATTACGTGAGAGTGTCACGAGCAAAGACCTTCATAGGCCGGAGCCTTGCTTCATGGGTAGAACTTCTGGAGGTGCTGGATGTTCCTGGCGTTCTGGATGGGGACCCCGTCCTGTGTCTCCAGGCACGCGGCGCCAGGCCTGGAGACACGGGCAATCCTAAACGGGCCGTCCTACATGGGAGAGAGCTTGTGCAGCCCCTCCCTAGAGAGCACCTGCCTTAGGAAGAGGTCGCCCACCTCCAACGTCCTGGAGCAAACGCTACGGCAGTGGTATCGCCACAGCGCCTACTGGTACCTTGCCGCCCGGAGCGAGGCTTGATGGCGGCATTCCTCCCCCAGCACAAGATCCATCCCCCGCGTGGCATCTTGACGTTCCTCGTCGAACGCCAGGACCCGCGTGGATCCATGCTTGACCTCATGTGGGAGAACTGCTTCAGCTCCGTAGACGAGGAAGAATGGTGTCTCTCCTGTTGGCTTGGTCGCGGTGGTGTGGATGGACCACAACACGGACTGGAGCTCGTCGAGCCAGCCCCTACCGCAGGCCTCGAGCTTCTTCTTGAAGATCCTTGCCTTGAGGCCCCTCAGGACCTTGGTGTTGGCGTGCTCAGCCTGGCCGTTGCTCCTGGGATGTGCCCTTGAGGCGTAGCATATCTGCATTCCAAGGTTAGCACAATATGTTTTGAAAATGTTGATAGTGAACATCATCACCGATTCGGTGATGATTCGGTTTGGGACCCCAAACTGGCTTACGATGCCTTTGATCAACTTGACGGCTGATCCGGTTGGGATGGTGCGGATGGCTTCTACCTCTGCCCACTTTGTGAACTTGTCGATGGCGACGTAGAGGTACCGATAGCCCCCTGAGATCTCGAGGAAACGGACCCAAGATGTCCAGCCCCCAGACTGCGGACGGCCATGTGAGCGGGATAGTCTAGAGGCCCTGCGCAGGCTGGTGGATTTGCTTAGCGTGGAACTGGCATGCTTCGCAGGAGCGCACCAGCAAGTGGCATTGTTGAGCACAGTGTGCCAATAGAACCCACTATGGAAAGCCTTTCCCACGAGGGTGCACGATGAAGAGTGGTGTCCGCAATCCCCACCATGTATGTCTGCGAGCAGCTCAAGCCCCGGCTCCCTGGAGATGCATCGTAAAGAAACGTCATTGGGCCTCTTCCCGTACAACTCACCATCACGGATGCAGTACGCGGTGGCCTAACGAGCCATGCGCTCGGCATCCTCCTCCTTCTTCGACAGGGTCACCTGAAGTAGGTACGTCTTGAACTCCTCGGTCGAGCACCCCTCATGACGCTCGAGCGCGAGGAGCAGACGGGCCACCGATGGAGGGCCGCATGCTGGGGAGCCAGTTGCTGGTGCTTGGGGTAGGTCCTCCTGAGGTAGTGCTGGTGCTGTGGTGGGGGGAGCCGCCGACAGCTTGAAGAGCCATTCACCCCTGGCTCCTGAGGAAGCCTCCGGGATGCTCTCTTTGCGATGTCGTCCACCTCCTTGTTTGTTCCTCGTGGCACGTGTTGCAGTTCCAAGTCCAGGAATCGTTTCTCCATTTTGCGCACCTCTTCCAGGTATGCCTCCATCTGTTTGTCCCCGGCTGTGTATTCTTTGTTGGAGAAGTTGATGAGGAGCTGGGAATGGCCCTTGATGGTTAGATGCTTCACCCCCAGCGCTGTCGTGGCCCTGAGGCCGGCAAGCAAGCCTTCATACTCTGCGATGTTGTTGGATACCTTTTCGTCCTGCTGAAAATAGAGTTGTATAGCGTAATAGAGTTTGTCCTTAGTGGGTGAGATGAGGACGGCCCAAGCCCCTGCGCCTTGTCGTGAGAATGCGGCGTCGAAGTACATGATCCATTCGTTTGACGCCTCATCTCCAGTCAAGAGGGAGCGATCCTCGCTTATACTGCGGTCAGGGACGTCAGTCCATTCTACCATGAAATCTGCAAGGGCCGTGACCTTGATGACCCTGGTGGTGCTGAACTCGAGCTGGAACGCCAAGAGCACGATGTTCCACTCAACAACCCGCCCGACGGTATTAGGGCTCCGGGGCATCCTCTCCAGCGGGTAGGCTGAAACGACCTTGATGGGGTGGCCTTGGAAGTAGTTGCGCAGCTTTTGGGAGGCAACGAGGAGCACAAGCAAGAGCTTTTGGGGCATGGGGTAGCGCACCCATGCCTCCCGTAGTACTGTGCTGACGAAGTAGACCGGGTGCTTGACGAGGGAAGGGGTGTTGGTGAGGTCTTGTGTTTCTTGAGGATGCGGGCCTTCAGGGGTCCCATCTCCTGCCACGCCAAGTGCGGCCTCGCGAGCATCAGCCTCAAGAGCCCCCCGACCTAGGGGTCAGTTTTAGCCTCGGGAGGAATGATGGTCGGAGAGTCAGCCGAGCCCTTAGGAGCACCGTCCTGAGGCTGCAGCGCTTTGCTTGGTGGCCGAGCGCCCTGTTGAGGGTCCTTGGTTGTGCGCTCCTCTCTTAGCGCCACCAGAGTAGCGCCGGCAGAGTGAGGTGTGGCTGCCAAATAGAGCACTAGGGGCTCGAGAGGGCACGACGCCACCATCACTAGTGGGATGGTTAGGTATCTCTTGAGGTCTTGAAAGGCTACATCAGCCTCAGGGGTCCACTCTAACGGCCCCTTCCTTTTCATCAGTATGAAGAATGGGAGGGCGCGTTCCCCTAGCTTGGAGATGAAGCGCCCTAGCAAGGTCACGTAGCCCGCCAACTTCTCCATCTCCTTGAGAGTCTTGCGGGGGGATCATGTCGTCTATTGCCTTGATCTTCTCCGGATTGGCCTCGATTCCTCTATGCGACACTAGGAAACCCAGCAGCTTGCCAGAGGGAACCCTGAACATGCACTTCTTAGGATTGAGCCGGAGGTCCACCTTGCGCAAGGTGGAAAACGTTTCCTCCAGGTCCTCAATCAGGGTCTTCACCTCCCGAGACTTCACCATTATGTCATCAACATAGGCCTTAGCATTTCTCCCAAGCTGCTGGCCCAGGGTGATGTGTGTCAGACGCTAGAAGGTAGCCCCGGCATTACGCAACCCAAAAGGCATGCAGGTGTAGTAGTACACCCCGCAGGGGGTCAGGAATGTTGTCTTCTCCACATCTTGCATGGCCATCTTGATCTGGTGGTAGCCCGAGAAAGCATCCAAAAAGCACAACAGGTCGCACTCGGCGGTGGAGTTGACGATCTGGTCGATGCGTGGAAGCGGAAAGGGGTCCTAAGGGCAAGCCTTGTTGACGTTGGTGAAGTCGACACACATGCACTCCTTTATTAGGGACGACGACTGGGTTTGCCAGCCATTCCGGGTACCGCACTTCCCTGATGACTTCAGCATCCTGCAGCTTGTGGGTTTCAGGACGATGAACGCCTGCTTCTCGGTGGACTGTCGACGGGCCTTCTACTTCACCGGGCGCAAGTTTAGGCATACCTTCAGGTGATGCTCGATTATCCCCCTTGGAACCCCGACCAGGTCCTTGGGCTCCCATGCGAACAAATCCTTGTTAGCATGCAAGAAGCTAACCAACGCTTTCTCTTGGTTCTGGGGGAGGCCAGCTCCTATGGTGAAGGTGGCGCCTGAAGCCCCATCCTCATCAACTGGCACTTGCTTTGTCTCGCCTCCATCTTGGGAAAACAGCTGCTTCTTCTTGGTTGGTGCTTCCCCCGGAGCCTCAGAGCCCCCTTTTTGACTCAGCAGCACAGACGCCGCACAACTGAAGACGATCTTGAGAGCCTGTAGTGCGTCCTTGGTGTCCCCTGCCACCGTGAGTACAACACTGCTACTTGGCATCTTCATGAGGTTGTAGGCTGGATGAGTCGCCGCCATGAACTTGGCCAGGGCCTGGGTACCCAAGGATGGCGTTATATGGTAGGTCGATCTGGGTGATGTCGAAGTCGATGAGATCGGTGCGGTACTTTTCGTGGGTCCCGAAGGTGACGGGGAGGCGGATCTGCCCCAGGGGGCTGGTGCAGCCATCGCCAGCCCCGGAGAAGGGCTTGGTGGTGCGGAGCCGGCCAGGGGGCACGTGCAGTAGGCCGAATGCCTCCGCGGAGAGCACTTTGAGGCTGGCTCTACCATTGATGAGGGTCTTGGTGATCGCCACATTGTAGATGGTGGGGGTGCAGAGCATCGGGAGCGCTCCCGCTCCCGCTGTGGTCGCTGGATGATCTTCTGGGCTAAAGGTGAGGTCGGGCTTAGGCACCGCCCATCCCGGAGGAGCCCCCAAGCTCACATGGGCGGTGCTTACTTGGCGGTAGAACTGCTCGATGTGGCGGTTGGAGGGTGGTGCTTGCACGCCACCTAGGAGAGCTGCGACGATGAGGGGTGCCGGTGTCGCGAAGTCTGCGATGAAGAGGCCATGCAGCTCCTCCCAGGAAGCCACAGATGACTCCGGCAGGTTGAGCTCAAAGGAACAGACAGACACAACAGTTTATCCTGGTTCGAGCCACCTTGCGGTGAAATACCCTACTCTAGCTTTTTGGTGGATTGCCTCGAGGGGCTGAGGATGAACTAGTAAAGTGGATGAACAGCCTCAGGAGGTGTGGTTTTCTTGATCTCGAGAGAGGTGGCAAGGTGGTCAGATAACAAAGGATCCCCCCCATTTCTAGGGTGGTGGCTAAGTCTTATTTATAGTGCCCTTGGTCCTCTTCCCAAATATTGGCGGGAAGGGATCCCACAATGGCCAGATTTGAAGGGGGACAAGAAGTACACCCTATCCTTACTAAAGTGGTCTTTGCCTGCAAAAGCCTCTGGTCGTGACGTGGTGGGCTCGGTGATGACCTCCGTCCTGCCGTCCAGGTGGTATTGGTCTTGTTGCACGAGAATGGAAACCGTTGGCTGATTCCTCAGGACTCCGCGCCTGTTGCTTGTCTCCTTTGCACAAAAGAGGAAATTGGTACCCTACGCTCACTGGCGCCCTCCTGGCCTTGGTCGTCATGGCTCATGTCAGCTGAGCCTCGTGAGGTGCACCTTACATAGAAGTCTCCGCTCCTCGGGAGCCAGCCTGAGGAGGCCGATCCCCTTGGAGGTCTTGGCGTCGCCCGCCTCATGAGGCCTGGCCCCTCGCGAGGGTCTTGAGTTGTTGATGCTGAAGCTGGGCCATACCAGGCTATCGATGGAGCCACGCAGTCGGCCACATGCAGGCAAGTCTGGGTACCCCCATATCCAGAATGCCGACTGTATTGTCATGGCACACTTCTATGACAGCATAGGTATGACTATCTTGATTCTGTCATAGTCATGGATGTACATACATGACAGAAAACGTGACCTACTATGACAAACACGTATCATCATGGAAGTGTATTTTTTTGTAGTGATACCCGACCCATGCACAACATTGATGTGGTGCATGTGTTGAAAATCCCAGAGGTCCCCACACAGAGCGAGAG